>NC_068360.1:40612166-40629666 GCF_020536995.1 Dreissena polymorpha
AACACTTATTTTCAACAAATTTCATCAGAAGTCGCAGCAGCTGTAGAAGCAATATAAATCGTATTTAATATTCGTTTTATATAAGCAATTTATTAAATATTTTGTCATTATTATTATTTTTTTTTTTATTATTATTTTTCATTATTATTATTATTATTATTTGTATTATGTATTGTTATTATCATTTAATCACAGCTACTTAACATACAATGTATACACCAGTTTTGGAACTTAAAAGTTAAACGTGGTAATTGTTTGTGTTACCATCAACAATAATAATTTAAAACTCATTTCATTTCAATACAAAAGACGAAACAATCGTGCAATGTAAAAGAATATGCCATCATCAGCATCCTTACCATTAACTTTTTCAAAGAAATCATCAAAATAGTAATCATAATTTTAATAATTCCTTAATTATCTTCAGCATACCAATAATTCTCATTATTACTGGTAGAATCAGCAGCTGCAACAGAATCTCAAACACGACTTATTTCCTAATATATAATGTTGAAAAACATGAATATGGCTAATAAAATTCACGTTTATGTAATGACACACTTATTTTCATAGATAAGAACAGAATAATATTTAATTTTGACTTAGCAGATACAGCTCATCGTCATCAACATATATGCATGTATAATATATATACATTAGCAGCATGCGGTTAACGACGGTACAAATCATACATCTTTTCAAAGAATGACGAATTATAGGTGCGATGTTGTTGCGTATCCAATTCAAACTGGATCAAAGTATTGAACACAACAGAAAGAGTATGTTCTTGTTGAAGTTGACAGAATGATTGAAATGTTATTAAATAAATAGTTAATATAACTATTATGTGCTGTGGTGGATCTGGGGTGCGGATTATAGTAACAGAAGATATGTTGGTGAAAGACCGGTGAAAGAACGGTTCACAAAGGCGTCTTTAATTTGCGTATTTCTACATAACAATACAGAAGTATATATGTTGGAACATAAAAACTGTATATACATGTGTATATAAGTTTCATCTTATCTAAACGTTCACACATTATTTGGTGCATTGTATTACTGTAAAAAATGTTATGAAAATGTTTGGTTATTTAGTCTGAAACGGAATAGAATATATTAGTATACTATTGGTAAATGCAATATTTTTTACAGGATAGTCAATATATTCAGATAAATTAATGTTTATAGTTGAATTTAAGCTATATTTTCAATTTTCAGACCAATAGATAATACCGATTGTTTTTTCTTTGCTAGAAAAATGGGAAAACAATTATCTCTATAACTTATCGGTATCATATCAAATTGGTGAAATAACATGCATATAAATGCATTTATAAAGGTGCAAGATACAATTTTCATATCTTTACAATTGATGTATCATCCGAAATTATTAGTAAAAGTCTTAAAAATCTTTATTTTCCGTTGTTGAACGTATAGAGAAAATTGATTTATAATTATCAAATTACTTAAAAGACAACCACAAAAAATTTATACAAGATAAAATTGTTTCATCAACTTGTTTGTTTGCTAAAGAGGGACAGAGCACAGATCACCCAAAAGTATTTGTGATATAAGTTGAAGAATTCGTTTAAGATAGTAATGTATAACTTTCCGCGTGCTCTTCTTTTTAAGCATGTATATACTATATCAGCCCAATATATAATTCACCCGCGATGAAGTAGACGAGTGTATACATGTACTTCAATTACCACGTTCTTTTTTGCCCTCCCCTCTGACTCTCTGTTTGTCTGTTTACTGATTTCATAAAAAAGATTCCTTCGCGTTAAACTCGAATCATGCAAACTCGTGTCCTTTTAATACGAAGTTGTATACGTGTATTTGTTTTCATCAAATGTTAAAACATTCAAGTTAGTCCATTTTCAACATTTTTTCAACAACATTTGTTTAAACAAGATTATTCTTTATTTTATAAATTAATATTTATGAAAAATGTAAATTAAAAAAAACACACTTCGTATGTCCTTAGTGGTCCGATGGTATAATTTTTATACATCTACTATAATAATTATATTGATCGCAATGACAAAAAGTACATAATTGTAACAATAATATTTACCATCATAATCATAATTAAAGTGATACGATTTTAACAAACATGTTCAAAGTATTGATTCCCATCAAGAAAAAAACCTTAAGTACATTTCCACATGCTATTGATATATAACATTAAATTCCATTTACATATTTAACCAAACTTTTTCTCAATTTAAGAGGGGGTTTAAACATACATTTTTCAACATCATTATAAAGAAGCATTTTAAATATGTATTTTTATGATTTTTTTTTACTAGATGTAGAAGCAAAACAATAACAATTCTGTTCTTGATGATTTAGTTTTATCGTTTGAATAAGCAGTGTACAACCAATATAAAAAAGTGAAACTCCAGCTGCTGGAGCAGTATTGAATTTTCATTAAAAACAATTAGTTGGTCCTTTATTTAAGGCAAGTGACCGATTGCCCAAACAGTACAAAACAGCACAATACAGCACAATACAAACCAACATAAACACAAAATATGAATAAAGCTGGGGTCACCGCCTTGGAACGGTCAATGCAAAGCATTGGGGGTTTAAACCTGGTTATAGAGCGCTCAACCTCACACTTGGCCCAGCAATATTCATAATACATTCAAGTGTAAATAAAATTTAACGTCATAGCATTGTAACTCAAATTAAACAATAATAAAAGGGAATTAAAACGCATTCAATTTAATTACTATTTAATTACTCAATTGCATTGAAGATACAAGAGTAACAGAATTACAACTTTTTGACGAACGATCAAATAAAACTATTAACAATTGTCAACTACATTCCTTCTTTATAGAAAAGATTTGAGAATGTAGAATCATAGAGTTAATATCTCAGATAATCATCGCGCAAATACTGGAAGAAGCAGCAATAATGGGTGTAAAAATTCCATATTACATAGCTTGGTTGTTTATGTGACTGCTAAACAAATTAAAAATAATTAAATCAAACAAGAAACGCCTATCAGAGAGAAAATATAAATAAAATGGAACGTTATAAACCCAATGACCTATGCATGTAGATTACAACTGGGGAAGTCGGTCGTATGACGTCACAAAAATCCATAATGACATAATGACGTGAACAAATTCCAAGGGCAGTACTAAATAAAAATATTAATCGGGCTGTGCTACTAATAAAACAAGTTTACGTGATTTAATATTAAGAAGCAAATGAATACAAATGGTAATTCCATTAAAGCGACATTATTGGAATCAACAGTATATAGGTGTTTTGACAACTGAAGACAGAAATGATTTGATGTACGATTTGAGTCCAAATGTAGTTTACATGCAGATTTGTTCATACGACACAATGACACAATTTTATTCAACAGTGACACATGCCTATAATGTAGTATTCATGCAGATTTGTTCATACGACACAATGACACAATTTTATTCAACAGTGAAAAATGCCTATAATATCACTAATGATTCCAAATTTTAAGGGAAGAAAGATATAGTGAATCGAAAACCATCAAACACGTGTTTTTAAGTACATAAGCATCGTATCCTTTTGATAAAAACAAGTTAATTAAATTGAAAAGTTTAATATGAACATTTGGTTTAACATATTTTAATTTGCGGACACGCTTCAAAACATCTCCGTGAAATGATGGATGGGAGATTCCATTATTTAAATGCCATTTTAAAGAAACATTATATTTTGAAATTAAATCACCATACTTAGAGTAAAATCTAGCAAATTTATTTCTTAAGTTATGATACAAAAAGCCTTGTTTTAGCAATTTTTTAGTTAATATTAGATTACGATCATTAAAATCTTTAATACACGAACATGATCTGGCATAACGTACCAACTGCGAAATGTAAATACCATAGGAAGGTCCTTTAGGGATGTTGCCATCTAGAAACGGAAAATTCACAATTTTAAAGTTAAAATCGTCCCGTTTGTCGTATAAACTAGTTTTGATCAAATTATTATTAATAGTTAAATGTAAGTCTAAATACGCAGCGTCTGTATTGGATATACACGATCTATTTAAGACTAGTTCTTTTGGGTAGATTTTGTGAATATATTGTTCAAATAATGGATTATCTAAATTAAGTATGTCATCAATGTACCTACTAGTAAGGTTAAAACAATTAATCAAATCTACTTGCTTAGTTTTAGATAATTCTAACATAAATTCGCTTTCATAACAATATAAAAAAAGGTCAGCTATAAGTGGCGCACAATTAGTACCCATAGGAACGCCAATAATTTGTTTAAATATTTTACCATTAAATTCAACAAACAAGCATTATTATGGAAAGAAGGAAAGAATGCTATTTGATGTGTATTGCTTTTAAATGGCGCTAGAATTCATTAGCGCTGTTTCTTCAGTCGAATTTTATTAGCCCCCGTGCGATTCTAATGGCCATATATCAAGCACTGGCATGTTGGCACTGTATTGGCGGTAAATCGGAACAAGCAATTGTGTTCAGCGATTAATTGTGATGCCTTCTAATAACACGAATCAATTTATGACATCTAATTGGTTGAACTTATTATTGTTCGTCTTTTAACCCGCTTTCAGAAATGTATTTAGTTATTAAATTGCTCCATGAATATATAACGGATATTTTTGCGAAAACATAACCATTCGCAAATACCAACTGTTTTGTGCCTCATCGTATCATCTGTTATATCTTGATTCATATGACAAATATCGGTGTGTTACGTTTTTGTGTGAATAAAATGTATGTAACAAACGCACACACACTATTTTTCCCAATAAAAATAACCATAAAAATAAAAAAAAAGTATTACATTTTTTTCTCTTATGTATACCCAAAAATGTATTTGACCAGCATTGAAATTGACAGTTATTGCATATCCACTATATCGATACAAAACACGACATGAATGTAGGAATTGTTAGTACCACACAGGCATGAAACTTTACTATATTTCTCCAAATGCTACTTGACAGCAACAGTTTTATCAATGAAAATTGTAAGATTTAAAAAAAAAAAGAATAAGTATTTTTAAATATTATATGTAAAACACACATAAGCCTAAATCTCCGATTTAATAAACAAAACTGTATACGCGCATTACTAACTGTATTAATTTAATTGCTACAAATTACCTATAGTTCTCAATAATTAATGCATCAATATGAAACCACTTAATAAGTTCATTTCTTAATAAAACTAGCTTTCTTTTTTTTTCAAGCTTAAAATTCAACAAACTAAGATTTCAAATCATGTTCATCAGTAACACGAAGATTTATTTTACAGATCAGCAGAGCGAAGTTCCCAGCTGTATTTCTGGCTCATTATGATATCTGATAGTGTAATCTCAACATGCGCGCTTAATTGGATTGTAGAGCTTAAACAAAAGGGAAATAACTGGGTTTTATGATATATATGGTTTCGATATGAAACCGACTTGTTGCCATATGTCACCAAAATGATGTATGTATGGTTTAGAATGAAAAAATACGTGTCCTAAATTGTGGGGTGAAAAATGCACCCCGGAATTTTTATACAACCCGCAACAAGGGTCTTATATTGAAAAATACCCCGTAAAGGGCCAATCTCCTAGTATATATATATATATATATGTATATATATATATATATATATATATATATAGTTATATGAGTAAAATGTAATAATCCAGATTGTGAATATTATATAATATATATATATATATATTACAAAGAAACTGATTCTAAACAATATCTTAATTTTACCTCGTGTCATAATAAACACACAAAGATAAATATTCCTTTCACTTTAGCGAAACGGATCTGCACCATAGTTTCGAATGATAAACTTAAACTAAAACGTTTAAATAAACTTAAGCATTCCCTTATTCAAAGAAAATATCCACAATCTATTATAAATACAGGTATTAAAAAAGCACTTTCCATCCCTAAACATGAATTACTTTCAAAATCAACACAAAAAGACAAGAGTAATATAATTCCATTTATTTCAACACAAAATCCAAAAAATAAAGAACTGTTTGCGTATTAAAAAACAACATTGACATTTTACAAACAGACCCGGTTATGAATAAAATAATTTCAAATCAGAAGATAATAAAATGTAAGCGACAGCCACCTAATTTAAAACGTCTGTTAACCAAATCTTACTTTTCATCTCAAGAACCAAGAGTATCCAAATGTAATGACCCTAGATGCGCCCTGTGTGGTTATATTATTGAAGGGAATTCTTTTGAATTTAATGGCAAAATGTTCAAAATAAAAACTAATATGTCATGTGATATACAAAATGTGATTTATGTATTAGTATGCAATGGATGCAAACAATATTATATAGGCCAAACTGGCGATAAACTTAGAAATAAGCGATCTGTCCATGAACAACAAATGCGAGACCCCTCAACAAGACAGATGCCTTTAAGTAAACATTTAGATGAATGTTCACATAATGAACCAAAATTTAAAATATTTCCATTTTATAAGCTATTTTCGAACAATATTTCAGCTAGGATAGCAAAAGAACAACCTTTAATACATGTATTTAAACCCAAATTAAATTTCATTTAATATTTATTGACGTTATGACGTCATAATTGATATGACGTTATCTCCATGACATTTTGACGTTGTAATATATTGTATTATGCCCTGATGAGCTATGCGAAACGCGTTGGCTAAATCAATATATATTTAAAATCCCAGACACGTGTTTTTACTTTTATTATATATATATATATATATATATATATAGTATATATATATATATATATATTGAGAGAGAGAGAGAGAGAGGAGAGAGAGAGAGAGAGAGAGAGAGAGAGAGAGAGAGAGAGAGAGAGCGCTTCGCATCTCTCTCTCTACTCTCTCTCTCTCTCTCTCTCTCTCTCTCTCTTCTCTCTCTCTCTCTCTCTCTCTCTCTCTCTCTTCTCTCTCTCTCTCTCTCTCTCTTCTCTCTCTCTCTCTCTCTCTCTCTCTCTCTCTCTCTCCTCGCTCTCTCTCCCCTTCCTTCTCTTCCTTCTCTCTCTCTCTCTTCTCTCTCCTATCTCTCTCTCTCTCTCTCTCTCTCCTACTCATCTCCCTCTCCCTCTGCCTTATCCTCGACAGAGACGAGACAGAGCCAGAGACAGACGACCAGAGAGACAGAGACAGAAGAGAGACAGAGAGACAGAGAACAGAGAGAGAAGACAGAGAGAGAGACAGAGAGATATGATGGGCACATATGGCATAAGACCCATTTTTCGAATGACGAGGGTCTTTAAAAATCGCATTTCGAATTGTAAATGGCATATTTTAGCACAATGCTTTTCGGTACAAAATTGAATAAAAATTAAGGCGATTTCCAGATGTGCTGACCAAGTACGGCAAACATTTGTGGTTAGATAATTAGGACGATTTTCTCTTATTGTGACACCAACCACAGAACAAGCTTACAAGCGTATGCATTAATTGAGTTACTCTTATTGATGGATAAGTCTTGACTGAAATAAACAACTATGCATATCCGTTTGCAAACCTAGCGTCGAAGGAGTTCACATGCGGATCACCATGCCAATAGCACAATGCATTGGAAACCAGTTTGTTATCAACCACGGATATGATCTGAAATAAGATAAAAATATAAACTTCAGGTGTGAATCGTTGTAATCAATATATATTATAACAGGTTTGCATGTGTGTAAAGAGGGAAATTACACAACATAAAATCTAAAATATCTTAATCAAAACAACAACTTTCCCTAATAGGATCTGGGTCGTAGTCTGAAAAAAATGCATGACCAAATAAAGTGTGTGTCCGGAAAATAAGAGTGTACACACTGCCAATTTTATATTTCGATGGTTGACCGTGGACATTTGCAATTGTGATGTTTTTAATTTTATCCACATCTGTTGTTTCGAATCCTGCTCCGCATATCTTTGACGTTTTAGTGTGTGTTGTTCTTATGCTCTGTGTTTGACAGGAATCATTCTTTGGAACTAATATCAAGATGGAACCGTCAGCCGAACGCTTATTGTGCCTTTTTTATTACCCTCGACACGTATTTCAGGTTTCGAAAGTACCTACAAATACGATCCACAACTGTACATAATTCATTTGAACATCGACAGAAAGATAATACGTATTCATACGAGCTGGTTTATGTGTGTGTGTGAACATTTTCTATAACCAGTACAGAAAAAGTATTGTATTATTACAAGACAAAAAATATTTCACACTGCTTACGGTCGGTTATGTTGATTCATAAAACGGTAAATGTATCGTATGACAATTCTAAGTATTTGCAACCTTATGATTTAACTACGTTGATACAAATGTTCATTATCTAGTTAAAGTATAATACTCAATACATTACCTACATCAATTCCAAAAAATACTATCACTGTTAATTGCAGTAGTGTAATTTCCAGCAGAAGACGGCTTAGCGCGGATCGAACACATTGCCTGCGAAGATCATATCAAGAATGTTGTAAACAGTGTATTCACGTATAACTGTCACTGTCACATTAATTGTGTTTTGTACACCCTACATTTATATTATCGTAATTATAATTCCTAGGTCAGGTTTATTAAACGGGATGGCAAGCAAGCGGAAATGTTTTTCTTTATGTGAGCTTACTAATCGAATAATTTAATTTATAATTAGAAAGTATGATACCTCTTTAATAATAAAAAACTTAACAGTATTTATATTTCGTACACATATAGTTTTTATCTTAAAACTATACAACAAATAAATCATCGGTTAATTATTCTTATAAATGTCAATATTTTCTCAATAGAAATACGTACACGGAATCCTAATTTATTGATGCCGTTGCTCATTAGATTATTTTGCGTTAGTTTTGTTTCATCAGTAAACTGTGTCTCGTTGATCTTGTTTGAGGTCGTTGTTTGTAGTTGATTAATTTTTGACTGGTGTCCGTTATTGACCATTCGACTGTGTACAATAGTTTTCTGTCATCGGGTTTTACAGTAAAGTTACATAAAATGTCAAGCACAAATTCTCCAGTTTTCGGTGTTGCGATACGAACTTCGATATTTGGTGGTATGTAAGTCACGTTTGGTGCAGGATAGACTTGTGTGAGGAGGCATTAAAATCAAATGCTAAATAAATACCATGCCTGTTATTAAATTCCTTTAATCTCTTGATTAACAATATGTAATATTTGGAAAGTATCAACTTGCCAGCACCGGAACTTCATAAAGGAAGTTTCGACCGGTGCACAAATACAAATGACAATGATCGTCATCAAGGAGGTAATTAAGTAAAAAAAATGGCACGGCGAACAACAATTATGAATCCGTTTACAGATATTTGTATTGTTTCTAATAGACAAATGCAAATGCATGTGCTTATAGTCTGATTACTATACTAGACTCATATTCAATCGACTTTAACATCTGCCCCCCGATCTCTGGGATATAAGTCGTCCGTTTACAGTTGGCAATAAACACAGTTGTGAAAACTTTTCTATATAATAAATTGCATTTGAACTATGTAAAAATACTTATACATTGAACATGTATGCTTAATGCTATTGACGAGTAGAATTATAAATGATGTTGTACGTGCTCTATCGTTTCATTGACATGTGTGTTTTAAATTACATGAATAGTTCGACCCGCATGGGTTTCCATGGTCAATATAAGGGAAATACCTCAGGCCAATGAACGCCGTAAATATATTCCATAATAAAACGTTTGTATAGCATGTCAACTGGAAACCTTACTGACCAAACTTGATTAAATAATAAAGTTGATGTAGTAATATCAACTTTTTAAGTGTATTTTATTTTGCATGCGGTAGAGTATGATAAATATGTAGAGGAAGGGGAAATCTTAAAACTCTTTTAGTAACATTTCATACCGCATGTATAATATAGTGCAATTGTAATACGAAAGATTGATTTCTTTAGATGGTTTGACCAACGATTTACATAAAATATGCTCACCAGTGTTTTAGCTGCTCTAAGGTCAAAGGTTCGCTACTTAATAAATATGAATACACATGGAAACACTTTAATATGTAAACACCTAATTATTGCGAAGTGGATCGAACTTTTTTAATATGACTAATAGTTCAAATTACAGTAATAATACATGTGTGAGTCGTCTTTAATTAATGGATATGTCGACTTGATACAGGAATCTTATTGCTAGCCTGTTTCGGTGTACTTCCAAACGATGCAGAGTGTGGAGGCTAAGTGTGGACAACGTCTATTCATACTGTGTGATGCATTTATATGGTAATAATAAGAGCCTTGTTCTGAAAAAACTGGGCTTAATGCATGTGCGTAAAGTGTCATCCCAGATTAGCCTGTGCAGTGCGGACAGGCTAATCAGGGACGACACTTTCCGCCTCAACTTGATTTTCGGTAAGGAGGGACTTTCTTGAAACTAAAAATACCATAAAAAGAAACTAGCCTTGATTAGCATGTGCGACATTTTACGCACATGCATTAAGCCCGGTTTGCTCAGAACGCGCTTCATTTAATCCATACATGCATGAAGGCCACGTTGTAAATATAAACTTGAGTGCCTTTCTTTTATTTACGGGTATTGTAATAAAGTTCAGGAACTGCATTTTACACTTTGCATAAAGACAACGGTATTTACAGCATTTAGAAGAAAGTCTTATCAAAAGAGTCTACAAGATTTAAACCGTTTTATTTACCTTAAAACCCGTCGCGCAATGTAAATGATAGTCAAGCCAAGGGACGTAACTGAGAATGTCTGGCTACTCGTGATTATCTATATCTGTCAGAGTAGCCAGAAATGAGCTGTAAAACTATTTTATGGAACAAAAAAGACATAACTTCAAACAATAAGACTTTTTTCTATAAACATTGGTTTGAGAATATATGTTATATATACGGAATACCTTCAAGCAATTTCCTAATGTATTACACATTAATTTAAAGCATGCCCATACATATTAAATCTACAATTAATACAAATAACACACCATGTACTCAAACATCATTCACGGAAAACATACTTGCAAAACAAAACAAAACAAACAAAATATTTTACAAACTACAAATTAAACACCCTGCAGAAAACTCCAAGATTCAAAATAAATGGCAAAGCCTTCTTCGAGAACAAAAATTTAATTGGAAACAAATATATATCATGCCATATAAAACAACTATTGATAGCACACTGAGAAATTTTCAATATAAATATGTCCATAGAATCATAGCTACAAATAAATACCTTTTTAAGTGCAACCTATCCAACACAAATTTATGTGATATATGCAGCGAACACATTGAAACAATAGAACACCTTTTCTGGGAGTGCAAACATATTCAAATTCTATGGAACCAGTTAACAACATTTCTAGAGAACCAACAATTAAAATTTAAACTGTCTCTCTTAAATATCAGTTTCGGTGTGAATAATTTTAAAATACCAGAAATTAATAACACTGTGAACCACATTATCATATTAATGAAATAATTTATATTTAGCTTCAAATACAAAAAACAAATACCTACTTTCAACTGTTTTATAAACTATTTAAAACTAAAGATCCAAATTGAAAAAGAAATAGCCCTCAACAACGATAAACTTCATATTTTTGAACAAAAATGGAAACGCATAATCTTAAAACGTAAAAACGTAAAAGCAAATCCTTATGTGTCACAAACTTGCGTAGAAAAACCAGCATTCGATACCACCAGTGCTTCTTTTTTATACTTTCGAAAGTAGAAAAACAAGCAAACGATATATCGTGTGCATCTTAAAAAATATAGAAAGTAAAATATAGTGATCAACTATTGATTCAACCAAGTGTCCCCGGACATACATTTGTATAATGTATCGTAGAATTACGTGTAGATATGTATCATTTATTTTACGATTCTTTGTTAAGGTAACGGCATTCTTAATTGAGTATAGTTATCGTATTACTAGACCTGTAGCAGTTTTAGTGGATTACAATTAGAAATTAGTACAAATCCTCATGTTCACGTTAACTAATGCTCACAAATTACTCGTGCATTATCACATACACCAGTTCTGAGTTGCTTTTATAGTTAACCTATCAAAGAGCTGATATGTAAATGTTTTAACCAATGAAATGCGTCGTTGCGACATGTAGGTGACAAAAAGGCGCACTTATGTTCATTCTGTGATCAGCTATTTGACAGTGAACGCTAATAAATATTTCTTTAAAATATATTTGGTTCGTTACAGGTTAATATCTTTATCGTTATTTAACTTTTCACAAATAACTGTTTAATATTTTCTATTTCATTTTGCTTATGTATGTGCGTGTTTTGTCTAATATATTATATTATATTGTTTATTAAATATAATATTGTATTGCTATTTTAATGTTGTAATGTTTTACTTTGCTCACCATATCTGTTGGTAAAACATATATGTTGGTAAACCATATCTGTTGGTAAACCATATCTGTTGGTAAAACATATATGTTGGTAAACCATTTATTGTATTGTAATGATTGTTAACCATAATATTTATAATAGATTCTGTGATCAGCTATTTGACAGTAAACGCTAATAAATATATCTTTAAAATATATTTGGTTCGTTACAGGGTTGTTTTTATAACCACCCTGGTTATCACGTTTGGGGAATTAGCTGCAACCCACCGCCAATAAATACCTAAAAACCCATACGGTGACAGCCTCGAGTGTATTAATAAGCCAAATGCTTTCTATTCATTCGAGCTTTAATTAACTATGTTTAAAAGAAGATAATCAACTGTATGTATCTACATGACTACATGGGACATCAATTTGTATAACTGTCTTCTATTTTCACGAGCGACGACAGATGTCATTACAAACCTAAGTTCACCCGACATAGTTGGTCAGTTGTCAAGGTCCCACAGGCTCTACATGAGTTGCCAATGCAAGATCAAGAGTTTTATGGCACCGTATGTTGCACCAAAGGTATAATTAACATATTACCGGTATTTTGTGGAGTTCGACTAAATGATGGGGACATCAACTTTGCTTGAAGTTAATACATAATAACTCAAAAATAAATTCCCATCTTGTAATAAAAAGCTTTTAAATAACTCACAAAGATGATGTCCACTACAAATTTGACACTACAATATTCAGATAATGAAGTGGTATATTATCAAGTGATCAACTATTGATTCAACTAAATAAACAGGCTTGAGTGTATTTATTACCGTAAGGCTTTCTATTCGTTCGAGCTGTAAACAACTATGTTAAAATGAAGCTAATCAAGCGTAGGTATCTAAATATAAAATTTCAGAATGTGCATGTGACATTTATTACAGGAACTGATAGCAATGACTTAAGAAACTGACAGTTCAACATTCCCTGGTATCCCTGCATAAGGATAATAGTATTAAACGCCATACGTAACCCAACAACAAGGAGCACGTAACCCAACAACAAGGAGCACGTAACCCAACAACAAGGAGCACGTAACCCAACAACAAGGAGCACGTAACCCAACAACAAGGAGCACACGATTCGTATACCTTTATTAAATTAGAAATAACGTTGCGTATTTAAAGATAATGTTTCATTGGTAAATTAAAACTTTATAATAACTTAAACAGTCGTTAAAAGTCGTATAGTACTTTAATGTTGAGATCGAATCTAAACGACGCTTACATCGCATGAAACACTGAAGCCTGCAGAAAATATTGAATTTAAAGACCCATAAACACTCAAAATCAACGAATATTTCGTAAAATATTTCGTAATATAAAGTTAGCACAGGAAATGTTTCAACGATAGATGTGGTATTGTAACATAGATTTAACGATACAAAATGCTCGATTAAATTTAGTGTGAAATATATTCCATGTGACTTTTCCGCGACTGTGTATGCTGCTTGATATCGAAAGGATATTTCAGCATTGCTGCTACGTTTGTGTTTTCGATTAGTTTATGAAAATACGTTAATGGAACATGACATACATTTTATAAATTCATATTAAATACACAATAAAATAGTTTGAAAAATACATTAATTGGGTGTAATGACAATTTACTTTGTAAACCACACTGTAAAGGTAAATTATTGTGCACGAACAGCGAATAAACAATGATAGTTGTATTCGTATAACTTACACCATTGGGACATGGGTTCAACTACAATTATCCTGGATGAACCCATATAAAGGTATGAACAATCACTGTTTCCTGTACTGAACTGTTTATAATTATTAAAAATGTAATATTTCGCATCCATATGTTTGTCGCACGTCGAGTATTATCATCATTATTTGAGTAAATAGCTTCTATTTTTGTGTTAATATGAACCAAAAAATGCTGAATAAGAACCATTTATTAAGCTATTAACAATCAGTAAAAGAACATATCAGATGTCTTCTTAATTCATATTCGGAGTGTCTCTCTGCGTATGCTCCCGGATTTTCTTTTCATAAACAATTTCTAAGCACTTCTTGGATGCTCTGCTTTCTTGTAAAATTGTGTTTTTACCCGATTTCACATCATCCTTTTCGATTGTTTGGTAATGGCTTGAAAATAAATCTTTCATTTATTTAACCTATGTACTTTTTGTGAAATATTTATATTCGGTAAAACTAACCAAATAAATGAATAAATGTAATATTTTTCCGCAAGCAAATTTATGTTACCACATTATTTTCATCTTAAACTGTAATCAGAAAAATTAAAGATTGGGACTGCAAATATGGACGATAACTGCTCCCATGGCTAACATACATGCTTTACTGTTTAAAATGTGTGAGCTTGAAATGTGTGACGCGAAAATTCCGCAACTGCGCTCACCCATTATATCAAATAACAATAAATTGTCATTCTTACTAAAGTTTGGAGACCACTCTTTAACAGTTCCACTGCGAAATGGCAATGGGTGTGTTGCTTTAAGTGTTCACGCGGTATTTGTCATCATTTATGGCACTATAAATAGCATCGGGGAATCCTTCTTAACTTATAACATGCTCACAATTTTATTTCATATCAAATTATATTTAAGATTGTCTTCCTCAAAATACACTTAAGTCTTCAAGAATACAAATAATGTTTGATATTTTTATTTTCCACTTATAAATGGCTTAAATTTAAGTAAAATATTGCTTTTACTATAAAACTTAAGATTCTTTGTGGTTCCCACTCGTGTACGGCTTTTCAAAATATCTGGTATATTTACAGGATGAAATTTCACAACGCTGATGTTGATGCTTGTATATCTTATAACATGTGTTTCCGTTATTCATTCGCGTGAGGTCAACGCTTCGAAGTATCGATCAAATGAAATGCCTAAAACGTTCAGCACAATTCTCTGCCGACTCATCACACTGTGTTTTATACAATTCAAATTTGATATTTAATTAGAGAGAGTATCTATCACTGCATCTCAATATGTGCCAGTGTGCTGCGTTATTAGTTGGGAATATTTCGACGGACTTCCTAAACATATCAGCTGCCATCTCAAAGTCACATTCCATCTCTGCGCAATGGCCGAGCAGATTCAAGCCTGTCTCAGTATGATACATATCTTGCTCATGCTCAATAATATATTCTTGTAACGCCACGTATGCCATTTCCGTTTGCTCTCTATTTTTCAGACCTCCATAAGTGAGGTATTGAAGATAGTAGAGGAACACTCCTGCATCAACACTTGCATCTTCCATGTAAATATTTTTACCCAAATTTCTTTCTTTGATGTCATCTTCAGTAATTCCTCTTTTCATTTCAAAAAGAAGTATAGGAGGCACGCAGTGTAGTTCCTGTCTGGAAAATCGCACACAGAGTACAATATTTGTATCGCTCAAAGGCGTGAATATAGCAAATCCAAGCAGTGTTTTGTCTTCCTCATGTCCTCTTCTGCATCTGCAAATAAATTTTGCGCCTTTAAGACTCATTCTCCTTTTAACGTCTTTCAGGACGTAAGCTGCTGAATCCAAATGACCTGAACACAGCAAGATGGAAGCAAGCTTTAGTCGCGATGATGCTACGTCAGTTTGTAATCCGCATTTAAAACATTCTAAAATGCATGGTAATAAAGGTGTAACATTTTCTATACATATTGATGATTGCACACTTGCTATCGAGATTAATAAATCTCGAGATATTTCGCTAGATACTCGTGATTCTAGTGCACTTCCATTACGGTATGCCATAAGGGCATGAAGGGCTACGACTAATTCATGCAACACCACATTTACTGGTTTGTTTCTGAATTCGAAGAGGCTGTTTGTAGAATAGAACCGATATGATATTCTATCATAATCAAGCTTCTTAAGAAGGCATGCATTAAGCATGTCACGGGATAATCCAAAATCACACCGGATCTTCTCGAATGACATTAATCTATCACCCAAATTGTCTATGCCGATTTTTACTAATTCGTCTAGATCATTACGTAGCAACTTCATAACATATGTGTGTAACTTTCGACATTGAACGCGAGACAGTTTCCCTTCAAAAAGATTGACACCACTTATGATATAATGTGGACATAAACCAATCTTCAACATTCGTTTCAGTGTATGTAAACATTGTTTCAACAAGAATGCTAAGTTTTGTTCTTTCCAAAAATGTAAAGGGGTCCTCTCAAGCGTATAAAATAAAACTGTTTTACAATGAAAACTTGTGATTCCGTCATCGACTACGCTGTTAAATAAACTTTTCTTTATCATCTTTAAAACAATGTAACACTTAATTTGAGTAACATTCAGATTAAACATAAGATTTCGCTCGATGAGATTTGGAGAGAGTCTCCATTCTATATGTTTCGTTTTGCTGAAAGGATGTCCAACTGGTACAAGAAAGCACATGCAGTCCCGAGCTTCTGAAAGCAATTCCTTTGTTGGCCAATGTCCAGGTCGTATCCTATCAATCCACTTGGTAACTTCTTGCAACGAACCAGATACTCCAAGTGCCTGGACAAAGTCCACATCCTTCGACCAACTCGCAGAAGGTCCAGCGTTATTTGAGCTCCCCGATATATTGTTGTACCTGCCCATGGCCTTTGCAATGCACCTTCCTGAACTGAGAACTATACGTTCTTTATAACATTCTGATAACTCATCATATAATTCTGTTTCTGGTGAAGCACAATTAGGAGATATTATTTGAAGAAGATACTGCTGATGATTCATATCATCCTCTTTCACCATTAATACATTCTCCATCCCTTTCCGCCAGTCTCCCAAAGAAATCATTACATGCACACTGTTATTACAAACAAGAAGATCCATGTCAGACTGGAGTCCTGGTGTCGTAGTTCCCTCCGACTGACTGCCAAAATGGTAGTACCTACCGGTCTGGCCATTGATAGTGTTTTTTATGGTAATATTCGTTTCTCTCAACAAGAACGACTCTCTTCTTGCAAGTACGGTTGCTTCACTTACTCCTATATCCTCGAGCACTGAAGAGAGACGCTTCGACAAAGTCTTGTAAAACGTGTTCTTTACATAATCACTCTGAAATATAAATACGTGAATTTAATTATCTTAAAAGCCATGAGAGCAATTGAAGT
>NC_068360.1:40634666-40657166 GCF_020536995.1 Dreissena polymorpha
AGACGAGAGAGAGAGAGAGAGAGATGAGAGAGAGAGAGAGAGAGAGAGAGAGATGAGAGAGCGAGAGAGAGAGAGAGAGAGAAGAGAGAGAGAGAGAGAGAGAGAGAGAGAGAGAGAGAGAGAGAGAGAGAGAGAGAGAGAGACAGAGAGACAGAGAGAGAGACAGAGAGACAGAGAGAGAGACAGAGAGAGAGACAGAGAGATATGATGGGCACATATGGCATAAGACCCATTTTCGAATGACGAGGGTCTTTAAAAATCGCATTTCGAATTGTAAATGGCATATTTTAGCACAATGCTTTTCGGTACAAAATTGAATTAAAAATTAAGGCGATTTCCAGATGTGCTGACCAAGTACGGCAAACATTTGTGGTTAGATAATAAGACGATTTTCCTCTTATTGTGACACTATACTATTTCGGTCGAGTTTGTGTTTTTTTTCTTGAAAGCAAAACTTTGTTTATCGATAATCAATTATGTCTTCCCCGATCGATTTAGTGACCGAGTACAGACCATGATATTCTGCGATATGAATTTTAACGCGTAATTGTAACTGGTCCACAATTTATATCGTTTCAACATGCACAAAGTAGTCCGGAATTCCTTACTCTGAACAGTGCTACAGCTTTTACGCTGTGCACAGACACAGTGATGTAGCCATGTTCAGGGGATTTATATCGAATCAGCATATGACATATTCGAATACATTCATTCGTGTCTGTCGGCGTTATGTAAAGGTCAAGCTGGTTAAAACAACTTTGCCAAAAGCGCATTTGTGTTCTATACTGATGTTTAGGTCAGAGACTTGTTGACTTGTTGCTAGAGTTACAAGTAATACATCAACAAAAAAGTACGGGTCCACAGGGCTGTCTTCATGACTACCTAATACGTGAGTAAAACGTATTGCTCGCAGATTTATTTTTCATTTATTTTCATTAAGCATCTTATTGTATTTTTTTCATTATGTCCCTCATGAAATTATATTTTTTAGTGCGATAGGTATTCGATGATCCTACAATATTCATGTATTATGATGGCGATTACACATTTTCTTTTATATTGGTTCTCACTTAACCATTTTCATCATACTTTCTATGATTTCAGAACGTCTAAAAACGTTAATGTTGTTGCTATTTTGTTATCTCTATAATATAAATAACATAAACTGTGCACACACATCTCGTTAAGACACGCCCTTAATAAATTTGAATGGATTTTGTTGATTTCAAACTTGCGCTTAATAAAGCTATAACCTAAGTTTGAAACAATGAGTTGCGTCTAAGATTATGCAATAGCGAACAACTTCGGTGCCTTAAGCGCTTTGATTTTAGCATGCACATATTACTGTGCTCGTTTGTTAGAAGTACAGCTTTTTTCTTATTACTTTACTCATATAAATACATGTACATGCATTGGCATGTGTCTAAGATGCGCGTGTATGAATTCACGTCTATCAGTGTTCCAGGTAAGCCTGTAAACACTTACCGACCTTGTGCCAATTGTTTAGATCAAGTAAATATGGAAGCGCATTTTGTCCTTCATTCCATATTGTAAACGTAAAGCATTTTGCTACATAAAGTATATTGCGTAATATATTCTACATTAATAATGATCTATTATTTGCAATTGTTAGTTTTGGAATTTGAAATTAAGCCTCGTTCTGAAAAAAATGTGCTTAATGCATGTGCGTAAAGTGTCGTCCCAGATTAGCCTGTGCAGTTTTCCTTTTATCGAAAAATACCATAAAAGCGGAAAGTGTTGTCCCTGATTAGCCTGTGCGTACTGCACAGGCTAATCTGGGACGACGCTTTACGCACATGCATTATGCCCAGTTTTCTCAGAACGCGTCTCAATTATGCATATGTTGATGCTGGTGTTGCAGACAAGTTGCACGTTTTTGTTTATCTGTTTTTGATAGAGAAGCCACAATCGAGCGTCCGTAGATAACATGTGTATTGTTTACAATTCATCTGGGTAGGCATTTCGGAACATAGTGATTTGGTTTGTGTACTTACGTGAAACAGTTATACAAGGTAAGCGTTAGTTATATACCATTCATATTATGACTGTTTTTTTTTCTGTATAAGTTTGTTTACAGCAATGTGCATGCTAAATATTTACAAGCTAAAGGAATTTTCGCCAACCGCTTGTATAGTACTAAATTAGTAAATTTGCCAGTTCGCTGAAACTATGGAAAGTCTACAGCGTCGTTACATATTTATGCCATGATATAATTCAATAATGTTCAACTTTGTGAAGGAATCATAGTATTAACATGTACATCAGTTCGTTGGTATAAAGCATTGACATGTGGCGTGTTTTGCAGATCAAATCAGTCAAATTAATCGAGTAATACCAGAAAATGCGTCTAATCGGCAGAGGCTGAACAATTAGGCCGCCATTGTTGTTTGACCGCGTGGCGTAAACTGTATTCGAGGGTTCCTTGACCACGTGATTGCAATTTTCAACACAACATTCGGTTTCTGTAATACATATGTTGTACATTAACGGAATGCTGACCTCTGAAGGCATTGCTTGAATTTTGATGTTGAATGTATTATTCATGTCTAGGTGTAAAAGTACGGTGTTTTCATTACATATTGACCAGCCAGGTTAAATACCATAGATTTCTGCTGTTTGTAGTTGGGGTAGGTGGGGGTCCACGAAGAAATAGCACGAATCAATAGATTAAAAGTCACATAACTACGGAATCCGGATAGTGCCATCTTTAATCTCGCCCTTCTTTCATCAAGGGCGACACTAGACACACGAAGCGATACTTGATCTTTTTCTTGACAGTCGCGGCGATACTTGATCTTTTTTCCTGACAGTAGCGGCGACACACGATATTTTTAACTCGATATATCGACCTTGTGTAGGTAGCCCAAAAGTCGATATATCGAGGTAAATATATCGTGCGTCGCTGTGACTGTCAATAAACATATCGTGTGTCGCCGCGACTGTCAGGAAAAAGATCAAGTATCGCTTCGTGTGTCTAGTGTCGCCCTTGATGAAAGAAGGGCGAGATTATAGAGGGAACTATCCGGATTCCGTACATTACCGTTACGTAACGTGAGATTATCATTTCACAAATGATTTCGCATTGGGACAATAACCGCTACTCTGCAGAACGAAACGGTTGTTTAGACAGTATGGTGTCAAAAGTATGTTAAATATGCGGAAAACAAATACTCACTCCAATTTTACCTCCTATTTTAGTGTATTTGTTAAATGCAATAAAATGTTTTGACTAACAAATATATAATATTGTAAAACAATAGACGGATTATTTCGTCTATTGTTAGAAAGGAAGTCATTATTTGTTTGGATGTAATATATGGACCGTGCTCTATGAAAAAGGGGGTTTATTGCATGTGCTTTAAGTGTCATCCCAGATTAGGCTGGGTGGATCGCACGGGCTAATCAGATACAACAATTTCCGCCCAAAAAAGAGTTTTGCTAAGAAGAAACTTTATTTAAAACGAAAATATATCATACAGTCGGAAAGTGTCGTCCCTGATAAGCCTGTTCGGACTGCACATGCTAATCAGGGACGACACTTTGAGCACACTTTAATCCCCATTTTCACAGAGCACGGCTCATATGCATTCTTGTTCGGCTGAGCTGTGTAAGCTAGGTTTTCAACGTTGTTATTGTTTTCATGTTTCCATGAAATATAGAGAAAAAAACTCGTCGGCCACATGAAATTAGTGGAATTCTTGCATTTGTTTAAAATATTAACGTGAACAAGTTGTTTGTATTTATTTATTTGTTTGCACTAGTATTAGTATTAGTCAAACTATTAACACATTTATGTATAGCGTCTAGAAAAAAGGCCTTGGCATAATGCGGCGTCTCATCTGT
The DNA here is from genome assembly GCF_020536995.1 of Dreissena polymorpha. Lineage (NCBI taxonomy): Eukaryota > Metazoa > Mollusca > Bivalvia > Myida > Dreissenidae > Dreissena > Dreissena polymorpha. The sequence goes on from NC_068360.1 coordinate 40,638,531, forward strand.
GTCTACGCTGTTTGCTTAAAGGAATTTCTGTAAGAAATATTCTGAATATATAAAAAAAACATACTAGACATCCCTAATTTTGGAAATAAATCGATCCAATTCAGAAGGATGGGAGAGTCCACTAAGCATAAATGGGTTAAAATATGTACTTTTGGTCCTTCAACAAGTCGGTTTGGACATAAGCCTGCGAATAACTTTGCCGTGATAAATTACATAGACATTTATATGTATGATCTAACTATATGTGACACAGATGCAACGCACAATACACACCACTCTGGAAGACAGTCGGAATAAATGGTACCAAAACATAGACGAAATAAGAGTTTAGTGCAATGGAGAATAATTTTCGTTTAAACCCAGTCTTGTAAATATAACATATATAAACTGTTGGGATATTCACCCATTATTCTTCTCATAATTATGTGTCTATAAGACAAATTGTTACACGTTTTAGTGCTGCAAGATCGGTATCTATAAGGATAACAATTTCTTGATTATATATGATTTTTATTAAATAAACACCATCACGTTGGGTATGCGGATACTTTGATAACAGATGGCACTTCGATACCAGATAACAACAAAAGCCACGCGCGAGAGGTAAGTTCATCATGGTTTTTTTAAGTTATATCATAAAGATAAGTTTTTAAGACAAGGCGAATGGCCGAGTTTATAAATGGTGTATCCTTTTCTGTTGCAAAGAAAAACATCACGGAAGAATCGTAGATTTTCCCCAAAAAAGTAGAAAATTCGGTCGGAAAACAGCATAAACTGGATGAACAGTAAACATTTCAACAAAATAAAACTACTTAAAAAATATTAAAAGAAATGGTTTGATATTTCAACATGTAGAGTAATCCATGCGCTTCAAACGCTGACATTTTTATAATATTCAATGAAATATAAACGAAGATAGAGCATGTTTTAATAGGTGGTATTCGTGAAGTTGCGGATACTTTGATCCCCGATATAATGAACTTCGGATAACAGAGACTTTCAACAAATTGGGCACTCGGATAACCGAGTTTTATCTTCTACCTGAAATGCATATATGTATATTATGGCCATTCTTACCAAACATTTTGAAGTACGAATCAATTTGCACTGTCAAGCCCGACACATTGGAAATCTATGCATAACGTAATTACATACACATGTAAATATAACCAATGGCGTTGTTCGTTTTCAAAAATCTTATTACTATTAATTTATATTATTAAAGTGCAAATGTTAAATAAGATTCAAATGCTTATTTCTGAAGTTATATATTTCAAGTAACGACCGAAAATAATTGTCTAAATAATAAACGTTTTTTAAGTGGTAAATTGAGATTAAGAGAATTGAAAATACAACGGATCATGTGGATCAACACGACTGTGTTCAATTGAACTTATAGCAGGACTCTAGATAAGGGGAGCAAGGGGTCTTAAAGCGGCCAATCCACCTACATTTATCTGACTGAAAAAGTGTCGAGTTATCTGGAATCGAAGTGCAATTGGCTTTGAGATGATCGGTAAAAGAATCGTCCATGAAAGTTTGGCATCCGACTCTTAAAACATATTTATTTCTTCAAATACGCTATTCAACTAAAATTTAACATGTTGTAACATTAATGGACATATTAATATTTTATTACGATTAGTTGGCACGTTCTTGATTTATTTCCAAGTATTTTTATGTTGTTGAAATACGTACTGATCATCATATTCATGACGATAATCGATGAAATGTTATCTATTGTTTTATAATCCACTTTTTTTACGACTTTCTTGCTCCGCAATACGAAGTACTATACCATTAATCGACCAAACAATGTTACGTGTCTGAAAATCAAATGAACAGAACGTAAATGCAAAACAGCTGAAGAAATCATCTCTCGCGCGTGGCTTTTGTTGTTTTCTGGTATCGAAGTGCCATCTGTTATTAAAGTATACGCATACCCGGCGTGCACCATTAGATTTATGGTTTAATTTAAAACAAATCGGTTTTAATAAATACGAATACGAATTTGCCTTCAGAGTGAGACAAACTTTGCTCACAATGGACGCTGCGATGTACATGGCGGTTCAGAACAACGAGCCGACGACGTTACGTCAGTTGATAGACTCCGGCGCCGACGTCAACGAGTACTACCAGGACATGACGTTGATCAGCGCCAAGTCCATCCTGCACATGTGTTGTGAGAAGGGGAGATACGACTGTGTGAAGGTAATATTGTGTATTAACCTCCCTGTGGGAAATCAGGGTTCAATGCATGTGCGGTAAGTATCGCCCCAGATTAGCATGTGCCGTTCACATAAGCTAACCAGGAACGATGTTTTCCAGGTTTTTGGCATTTTCGTTAAAACGAAGTCTTTCATAAACACAAATCCAGTCTCGGCGTAGAGTGTCATCCCAAATTGGCATATACGGACTGCACAGGCTGACCTGTGACGACACTTAACGGACATGTATTGAGCCCAGTTTTCTCATAGCGCGACGCATTTTCAAAACATGCCGTGTCATGTCCAAACGTGTTAATATCAAGTTAGCAGTATTAACGAACTAATCATATAATATTTTTATGATTTTAAACAATGGCGTTTAAGTTTGAGAGGTAAACTTTCCACGAAACATGAACTCAAATTAGAGCGAAATAGAAAGACATTCCGGAAAATATTTATACTTATATTTCTTGGCATCTAAAGCTACTCTATCCCGTGTAAAGCCAGCTTCTCCGTCTATAGCAAGCGTGTGAATTTGATTTTGCAAATTCGGGTCTTAATGCATGTAAGTAAAATGTCGGCCCAGATAAGCGCGTGCAACCCACACAGGCTACTCAGGGGCGACACTTTCCACCTTAACTATATTTTCGTTTATAGAGACTTGTTTTAAACAAAAACTACCATTAAGACGGAAATGTCGTCCCAGATAAGCCTATGCGCACTACACATGCTTATCTGTGACGACACTTTACATACATCCCTTGCGCCCCGTTTTCCCAAAGCAAGGCTCATTTTCATTTCCCAGATATACCCCAGCTCAGTGAAAAAACTTATTAAACACTGCATGCTAGAACCAGAGAAGCTCTGCACCATTGTTCGGTGCATTAAAAAAACAACTCCAATAAGTACGTTGATGACGCTATTTAGAATCATGATGGTTTGACGTGTAAATACATGATCCGAAAACGCGGTACGTATTTCAGGTTCTGCTAGAGAGGGGAGCCAATCTGTACATCCGCGACACGTGGTACCAGACGCCCCTTATGTACTGCATGATCACCCAGTATGACGACATCGCGGCGCTGCTCCTGCAGCACGACCCGGGCATTGTGGACATCGGAGACAAGTACGGAAAGAGCGCCATGCATATCGCCGTCGACGTGGGCTCCATAGACTGCCTCAAGGTAGGTTTAGATTATACAACGTGGAATCTATGGACTGTCTCAAGGTGGGTTTAGATTATACAACGTGGGATCTATCGACTGTCTCAAGTTTGGTTCAGATACTGTAAAGTCATTTCATTACATGGACATTATTGGTTTTTGTGGGTTTTTTCGTGGATAGCAATTTAACACAAACACAACTGAAAATGGCCGGAAATCCCCGAATGTAACACAAACACATCGGAAAATGACCGACGCATATTCCTCTTCTTTTCTCCAATAAAAAAAAATCCACGAACTGGCGTATCCACCAAAAAGTAATTTATTTTAAATCGTCAAAATGTCAGGCCAAGCAATATAAATTATTTTACAGTAAATCAATCTTTGCACCATAAGGATTTCATTGGAAACGTTAAGAATAATGTATTAAACTGAAAAATAAATCTGAGATTGTACAACAAACTGCCAAAAAATACAAATCTACGGTGAAGTCAGGAATAATGTGTCCGCCTTGCGATCGGTTCGACCCTACTCAGATTAGAGAACTTTCCCAAAATCATTCTAAAGACACAAAGTACAAGTTCTTCCTATGAATCCGGCTCGAGAGTGTCTCTGTAAACCAAGTCGTAAAAATGAAGATAATAATTATATAAAGGTTTACACTTGAACAATATTATCCCTGTGTACATTTATTGATCTTATTAACTTATGTGTGGTAAATTTCTCACATCCGCATGGATGTTCACTTCCCCATTATTTTATCACAAGAACGAACATGGAAAGAAACATTAATATATAAAATAAAACGATATTTAAAACGTTCATACACGATAAATGCTAAACGTGTACATGTCATCCGCATCCCAATCCCGCCAGGTTCTGTTACGTTACGGCGCTGACGTCAACGTTCGTAACGATTACGGAGTGACGCCACTGATTCACGTCTGCGGCAACAAATCCCTGGAGGTTGACGTCATGCTTGAGATGGTACGTCTTCTAGTGGAATCAGGGGCCGACCCAAACCTGAAGTGCTATCGGGAGGCTCGAACAGCCCTGCAGGTGAAACATTATTTGAAAATAATTATTCAACACATACAAATCACCTTTTAGAAAATAAAGTTTTTATATAGGCATATATAATATGCCAATATAAATAAATTTGTTCAAAAGTATTAAAATATTTAATCAATACGAGCTCACTCGATACCTAATATATCTCTGTGGCATGTATATGTGGTAAGATAAATAATGTACTGTTGATACATGTCGACCGTGAGCTATGCGCATATATATGTGATAATATTTATAATGTAAAGTTGATACTTGTTCACAGTGCGCTATGATCATCAAGCACGTGGAGGTGGTGGAGACGTTGCTATCCGCGGGGTCTGATCCCAACGTGCTTGACAACGGGGGGCGCTGTCCAATCACCACCCTGCTGTGGTATCACAGGGCGACAGGCAATGACGTGGACGATGACGTCATGATTATCTGCATATTGCTTATTCAGGTACATGTATACTGTGTACAAAGCGACGTGTCATGCAATCATTGATGCGACAAGTTTCTGTTCATTTTTATTGGTTTAAATTTAATGACACTTCGTTAACACCTGTTATGACATTTAGATATTCAAGTAAATAATTCCTGACTGTACAAGAATCACACGTGTGCGAAAATTGGCTGCGTTTTCTTCCTGATTAAAGGCATGCACCTTTAAAGCAATATAAATTAAATTTGAAACCGATTGATTAGCTTGTGCTCTTTTAACATGTGCGGGTAGGAATAACTTGATGTTTTCCATACAAGTCAGGTGCGAGTCTGAACCTGTGTCGGTTCGAGCACAGTAACGCCCTTTGTATGGCAACCTTGTACGGATACAGCAAACTCGTAGAGTACTTCCTGAACAATGGAGCGCACCAGAACGCCGGATGTGAGTGGAACAGTGTGATAACGTTATATTTGTTCACTTTTCATAGAAACATTTATGCCAAATAAGATTTAAATGAGCGCTAAATGTCACCTGAATATTGTATGCGCTGTGTTGTTTGTTTAACTCGTTAAATATTCATTTCTAATATATCGACTATTAAACAATTGATTGAGTAAAACAATCTAGTGTCTTTTTATAGTTTCCGTTAAAAGTTTCATATCAATACAAAAAATATAATAACATCACGTTATATAACTCGCCATTATATTAACCTAGTCCTTACTGTAAAAATATGCATACAAAAATGTAATCCCGTAACGTTGAATACATTATTTTCCTAAATGGAAAAGCGATTTAAATCAATTGAATCTCTCCTTACGAAGTATTCAGTTAAGACCTCACTTAACTCATGCAAAACGTGCACGGATGAAACCGAATGCAAATGAAGGAAACAACCAAGCGGATGTCCGATCATTAGTGCAAGCTTGCCATGTTAATATTGTCGAGATATTTGTTAACGGATTTTCGCCAAAATATTGTAAAATTACCAACATTAATATGGAATTCAAATTTTACATCGAAAGGGCTTCTAAAACATAGTGAAAATCAATAATAACTCATGTTGTGTTTGCAGTTTACTGCGGAGTGACGCCATTGCAGATCGCGACGAGACATAAGGATACCCGAATGATGAAAATCCTTCTCCAATGGCCGAGCGATCTCTACCGTAAAGGCCGAGTTATTCGTGGAGAACTCGATTATAACTCTGACGTCTTTCACCTCGCTATTGACATCGGCGCATTTGAGGTCGCCATTTTATTAGCGGATTCTGGATATAATGTCACGCGTGTAAAATATTTTACAGACTGGTCACAAGCACCGCCGAGTTCGTTCAACAGCGAACCAGTCATGTTGGACTACTTTCGGCAAAGGGCGTGTTCAGTTCAGAGTTTGTTTATTTTGACCATGTTTGCGATTAGGAAATCTATGCCTGGTAATATAACAGAAAGCGCGCGAGATTTGCCACTACCTAAATCACTTATTGGCGCCATACAGCTTGAGAATGTATTGACATGAAATAGTTTATATTAATTGTTGGTAGATGAATTTGTAACGTTTTTTAACAGACATATATTAAATGGTTTTTTGCCTGAAATTTGTTGATATTAGCGGATTGAGAGCATAGATAATCGGACTGACTGGAATAGTAAAAGAAAGTATCTTGACTTGCCAAGCTATTTAATGAGCCTCGTTCTAGAAAATCTAGGCTTATTGCATGTTCATTAAGCGTCGCCCCAGATAAGCCTATGAAGACCGCAGTCTTTTTAGGGACGGGACTTTCCGATTTTAGGGAAGTCTTTTCTATACGAAATTCTAATCTCGGCGTAATATGTTTGCCCTGAATAGCCTGTGTGGAGTGCACAGACTAATATGTTACGACATTTTACACACATGCATTAAGTCCAGTTTTCCAAAAAACAACCATGCTTAAATATCCATTCATAATCAGCAATAATTATGTTTTAAAATGCCTCCAAATTAAAACGCATCTTCACAATAGTAGAGTTTAATTTATTATTTTATAAACCTAATATTAAACAACAATTATGCACTAACAACGATAACCATCTTCAGCATGTAACACGTGCAGAGTTCTGCACAATGGAGGACATGTTACAATTGAGGTTCGTCTGCGTGACTCCCGGAAGTACCAATCACCGGAACTGATTTCAAGGACTTCACTTCAGTTCATATCCGCTCCGGGAAATGTCGATGACGTCATGTGTGGTTTGTTATGAAATCTTCAAACTGACGTCTCTTTCCGTAGTAAGTTACACCGTTCAGGCGAAATTTGGTAAACCTACAAAATACGTGTATAGCAAAACTACGTCAATGATAAATGTTCAAGTGGTTCAAGCCAGAAAAGTGTTATTACTAACAACTATATTTTTTCTAAATATGCAAGAATGATTGGACATTTTTGTTAAATATCAAAGAGTATGCCAAATAAAAGAGCTAATGCTATTTTCGTGCAATGCAAATAACTTAAATATTGTGGATATATCAAACCTTATCTAGAAGTGTCTTGGCGGCCGCATGAAACTTGAAGCACTCTGCGTGAAATCGGATATTCTCAGTGCGACGCAGTTTTACACATCTTTCAACGAAATCCAGACAGGCCCCGGGAAGTTCCGGAACTTCAAACTGAGTTGCTCCGCAGAATAGACCCGCTACTGTGTCTTCATTAATGTTGACCTCCCCGCAATGAATGAACTCAACCAGCAATCGGAACACTTCGGCGTCGTAATTCGTAATTGGGATCTTCAGTTTCTCCGATGAAAGCTGAGAAAGTCCGACAGGGGACTTACCTTTGATCTTTTTAGTTTTGGTGACTTTTGATTGCTCGCTTATTCTGAGGTGTATGTGTTTTTGGATGAGCTCAAACATAATTCTGTAAACAAAATAGAAGATATGAAGTTCACAAAAATAGCTGGAAATACTAAGTTATTTTAATTTCATTTATCAATTATTTATATTCGATTAACATGTGAAGATAACATTATTCTGTAAACAAAATAGAAGATATGAAGTACACAAAAATAGCAGGAAATACTAAGTTATTTTAATTTCATTTATTATTTATTTATATTCGATTAACATGTGCAGATTAAAAATGTATTTTATATTGATGTAACCTAAGTACCTGCTTCTAGATGCCATAACTGCTTTCAATCCGTGAACGGGTACTTCACGTGCTCCGACAAGGAACGTGACGTCACACATCTCGGGCATCGCGAGGATTATTTGCATATCCTCACACAACGCATGCGCACTTTGAAACTGTGATTCGAGATAAAGACTGGTTTGAGGTGGGGATACTCTGTCCACAGACGACGATGTGACACTTGTCGTCAGTGAATCATATGACGTCACAGATACGTGATCCGAGTCGTTACCGGAAGAGTAGCCAGAAGAAAAATCTGAAAATAAAATTTTATAATATAAAAAAGTTCAATCTATGCAAACTGAATTACTTATAAAATTGCCGGCAAGTCTACTTGTAAATATATGTAAAAAAAAATGGTCATAAGCGCATCGCATATTTAGTAAACTATGCTTGTCTTTTAAATACCACACATATAATTTGAAAATGTTATATTCTCACAATTTTTGCAGTTTTTAATGTTTTTCGCCCATAAAAACTCCATAACGAGCTAATTGATCATATCATGTATTTTATTTATAATCAACAACGAAATATCGAGAATTATTAATAAATATGGCAGATATCATATGGTAATTATCCAATTGTTAAGCTTTGGACATATAATTTATATTATGCATCGAATCATTAAATATGGCAGATACGTTGCAGTGTTTATCTGGTTTATCAGCGTTGGAACTCTTACTTATATTATAGTTGTGTTGCAAAAATGTCCAATATTGAATACAATTATTTCATTAAATTTAAAATAAATTTTAAGAAAATATTTACATACCCTCACATTCAAACCCCATCGTGTAGAAATACAATGGCTAAGTTCTGAAGTATAGTTGTTGATTGTTTGCGTACCTGATTTTCCTTGCATGGCGACTCCAGATGCTTATATACCGGTTATCGCGATAGACTCTGATTTTTACATCGAGTGAATAGTGTTTGACACGTGATGATAGACTTCGGTGACACGTGAACTTATGGAGGCTATTTCTTTGCACGTGATTTGTTCGGTGTCGATTATGTTTGTTCGCGACTTTAACTTGAGTGATGTGTTTGTCACAGGTTGTAGTAAATTTAAAGTAAGCCTTTTACTGAACAATTGTCTATTACTTGTGTTGATAACTTATAACGGTAATAAATGGATTTTGCTATATTACTTATTAGCAAATACATGTTATTCTTATTGTGTTAATGTTTACTTGAACTAATTAAAACTTAACGAAATTGTCAATATAATAAAAAACGAAACCAGTAATTGGCTGATAATGTTAATATAGTTTGCCTCACTTAAGTGCCTTCATTTAGATGCTGGATTCTTATATTTCACAGTTTGTGTTGTTTTTGCAAGCTTTAAGACATGCGCTATCACATCGGTACAGTAGAGTTGATTCATGATATTAACTCTAACACAATTTAAAAATACTGGCCCTTGCTTTAAATAAAGGAGATATACAGGAACGCTTATTTATAAAAACTTAGGGGACGTGAAGACTCGACCATTAGCGATTAAGGGGAAAATACTCTGCCTTCCTAAATATTCTAACACGTTTGTATTTTCATCCCCTTAATAATTGCGTTCTTATATACCTTTTTATGATCATGAAATCGTGGTGTTCTTGTTTTTGTTGTGCGCGCATGTGTGTGTTTAATTGATGTTGTTCTTGGTTTTTTAATCGTTTTTTGAATATGTAAATCATGTTAATGTTGTTTTATCCAAAAAATAATGACATGATGATTGAACCAGTTTGACAACGCTGAAAACTGATTTAACTAAATAAAGTAAATATATGAACACAACATCATATCTGTTTTGGCTGACTATGACGTAAGTTTTTTTTAATGTGACCATACTTGTTTTGAACACAAAATATTATAATGTTGTTTTTGTTTCATACATAAATATAACATCTTATATAACCAATCAGATATAAAAAAAAACAGCGCATCGTCCGTTTGAATACTTAATCATGCAACTACATTGATATATGCCTGATTTAACGCTGCATGATACATTTATATAATTTTTACATCATGTTCAAACGGATATTCATATATCAGAAAATGTCTCCTGAAAGATCATATAACTAAGACTTAACAAATAAGAAATATTTTATTGTACACATGAATCAGATTAATCAAAACAAACAATTTGATACCAAGATGTATTTCATGTTATCCACAGCAAGCAACAAAACGAGTCAAAAACATATTTGTTCCAAATATTAAGAATGAGTGTGTTAATGCTCATGACGTCAAGTAACAAACGGACTACTTTTTAGACACACCTTCATATGCAAATGTCAAAGGTCGAAAGAAATGAAAAAAATCAATCACAAAATGTAAATATACAAAAATAAAAACACGTAAAATAAAACAATAAAAAAGTATATACAATAATAAAAACACAATAGTTGGCAATTGATAATAAACCTAAACGTTATATGTATTGATTAGTTAATTTAAAAGCAATATAGTAAAACAGTTTATAATAAACTCAATGCAATATGTATTGATACAAGAACTTTAGATAATAAGGTACTTTTAAGGTTTCATTTTCAGTCTGCTGCAAGTAGTCAAAATTGCCAAAGGAATTGTGTTTAAACAGTGAAAACTCATCTCTTTGGGAAATTATGACATAATAAAACCTTTCAATGTCAGACTGTGTGCATGGGTCCATTGAGGGTAAGTTTAAAAGCTTTTGAGGAAGTTGTAAAGTCATACGAAGACTTTGCCAACCAGTTTGGCATAAATCTGAGTGTGTTTAATGAGCGATTTGATGAGGGCTAACACGAATCCTAAATTTTAATAAAAGTCATAGAGAAGTTAATACTGGAAAAAGTTAGAACAGTGAAAACATATCAGACCAGGACTAAAAAATAACAGGAGTTGTAAAACAAATTTTAAAAGATTAAAACAATCACACAAAAACTCCAAAAACACTTGCAGATGTAAATCGCTTCCATATAATCTTGTAATGAAAGGCGAACGAAGGAAATCAACAATTGATCCCTTGATCACCTCGACGATTATCTTTCTACGCATCTGCTACACATTTGCAAAACGGGCGGTTATTAAACGAGCAAGTCATACAGTGTAGCATCATGGGAAGCATTGAGCGGAAACGTCAAACAGCCGAGAACCCATACTCCAACATTTTCCCTCTCACGAGTCTGCCTGAAAGCACAACAAAAAATCTCAAAAAATCAAGAAAATGAAAAATAGTATCACTGTTTTCAGAATAATATTGTATGAAAATCTAAACAAATGTACATATTTGTAATAAAATACTTTATTTTATTTTATTTACTCAGTCATTGCATTTAATTATATTTGAAACGTTTTTCTAATTTAAAGTTTTGTTAAAAAAATAAGTTCTGATAGCAAACTTATGATCAGTATCTCACCCAATACCCAATATGCAAGGTTCGCAGTTATTTCATTATAAGCCTTGCCTGATACATAACAAACATTCAGGCTGTATTATTCTTTATATAATTGTAATTTTATTATACTTGCAAAAATAATATTGTAATTTTACACCTAGATTTTCATCAATTGTGTTTTAATTAGGTGAATGTGACACCGTAGACAATGTATCTTATTATACGATGTAGTTATATGTCCGCATTAGTGACCGGTGATGTCTTAACCACTATTTAAGTGCTATTTTAGTACTATTTTGACATGTGTAATGTCGTTTCTTCACGATTTATGAGCGATTGTTTTGCAACTATAGTCTAACATTAATGTTGATAAAACAAATGTGACGGCACAGAAAGTGCACGCGTATTCTTTCTCGGATTTTCGGACTCAGATTTTACAGTAAGATAAAGTATATTGTAATATACATGTAAGTTGATGTTTTTGTTTCAATACCAATAACGTGGTGGTAGCAATAATTATTGCATTCAGCCAGCCAAAAAAAAAGACTTCTATTTAATAATAGTTTAATGGAATTACACTTCTAAATATTCAGATAAAATAAAAACGCTTTCTTAAAAAAGTGAAATAGCCACTTTATATAAAAAATGGCAATATATTGTCGTGTTTTGAAATTTTAAAATCGTTTTCATAATCGACAACATTTGTACTTGTATACTATATTCCATAAATTGGGCGCTTTTGATTAAATCACACAAAATCATCTTAACTATTGAAACAGTGATGTCAACAATGAAGATCGCAGTTGTATACACATGCGCAGTGCTATGCCACGTGACCGCTCAAATGACGTCAGAGCAGGGGTCTTTCGGTCAAGCGGATGTACAACCTCGGAGAGGGCGAATAGTTGCCCGGGTCCTATCGTCTGATCTAAACATCACACTTCTACACAAGCAGGCTGCCGAGCGATACGGACACCTGGCTAAAAATGAATCTGTGACGTCTACTTCCGGTTTGACAATTACAGTTTAGACATTATTTGTCTGTGTCGTTATCGAATTCGGGCATTACAATATGATAAGGCTTATGGTGTTTCCTACAAAAAGGCTATAGGAAAAGTATGCTTTACGCAATTAAAACTGTAGGCTGTCTTTAAATCTAACATGCATACAGGCATAGGACAGGTAGGCTGACTTTAAATCTAATATGCATACAGGCATAGGACAGGTAGGCTGTCTTTAAATCTAATATGCATACAGGCATAGGACAGACACAAAGCAGCTTATTCACGCTCATTTAATCGTTTTCAAGTGTATTTTGTTGTGCCCAAACGTCTTTTTGAATTTAGCACAAAAACGGCAATGTTCGAATATTGCATGATAACTGCATCGAAAATTTCTTTCATAACTGTAAACAGGTATGATTTTGTTATTAAAACTTTTATATTTCGAGAAAAAAAAGTACAAGGGGGTTAGTATCCGTTTCGATCATATTATGAATGGGTGGATGCCATGCAACTGGCGCATGGTGCTAAATAGGAATGTTTTGTGGATGTAGTTACATGTTTAAACCTCGCGCGAAATTTTTTAACACATGTAACCCAGCTAGAAAAATCCCCGTCCATACTGGGGATCGAACCCGGAACCTCCCGGTTCCAAATCAGGACAGACAGACAGACAGACAGACTTTCTACCGCGTCGCTATAAAAGCTAGCTCATATAGCAAGGCAGTATAAGTTCTCCTTATACCGAACCTTGCTACATACACCCCCTCTAATTATGAAATTCTTCCACAAATTTCCTATTGTCATGACATCTGTGGTTCTAAATCAGGCAGACACTCTACCGCGTCGCTATAAAAGCTAGCTCATATAGCAAGGCAGTATAAGTTCTCCTTATACCGAACCCTGCTACATACATATATAACATATAAAAAATATTAAGGTTGAAATAACGTGAAAATTTAAGGAAATAGTGATAACCATTTTAAAATTAACTCGGGTGTCAGAATTATTTTATTATTTTCTGTAAATATTTTGAGCCTCACTCTCGAAAAACCGGTCTTTTTGAATGTGCATCAATTGTAGTCTCTGATTAAACTGACAAGTCCGCACAGGCTTATCAAGGAAGACAATCTTCGCCTTAATTTGATTTTCGCTGAGAAGAGACTGCCTTTAAACCAAAAATAACAATACAAGCTGAACGTGCTGAAACAGGCTCATATGGGACGGCACTTTACACCCATGCATAAAGCTCCGTTTTCCCAAAGCGAGGCTCATTTGTATTTTTTTTTAAATAATAATATATATTTAATTAGCGTGTTAATTATTTACTGCTGATAAAGTGTTGGTGTTCCTGTTCTTGTTTTTGTATTAAGGTCATTTCTTAATTTTTACCAGCATGCAATGACCTGTGTCCCCCGCCATGGATCGAGCATGTGTCGAAGATTCGCGGTTTTGCTGCGATGTCAACCAACCCTGTCTGCGAATTCGCCGAACACTTCTCGGCCTGTTCCGCTTCCAACGAAGTCTGCAAAACATTGCCCGTGAAATTCCGGTGCTGTCCGGCACATTGCGTTCAGTCGGCTTACGAATGCTACAAAGGGCCTCCAACTAATTTTCTATGCGTGCCAAAGTCAATACAACGTAAGTGTATTTGATAACACACGAAGCAAATTTTGCGCAGGTCATAAGAGACGTTCGAATTTGAAAATTTATGTTAAATAATTATCACAGAAATCATGATGTAAAAAAATAATTTTTGAATATTTTAACAAACTATACAACACGATTTATCGATATATTAAGCAATGGCGCTGCATGTATATAAGCCTTTATTTAGTTGAATATGTTCAAGAGATAAATACGTGTGTATACACAGACTTCGGCTGTTGATACACGTGAGTTTGTTGTACGTCACGTTGCTGATTAAGAATTTAACTTGGCCGTGATTTACCCTTTTAACCTTTAAACTAATTGTGCACCAGAAAGCTATTTTAAAGGCTGTTATATTTAACAGTGTCTGATTTGTAATTGTTAACTATGCAACTGGGTCACATGAAAAGCCCTATCGTATTTCAAAAACAAGAAGCAGTAACACACTTTTATTGGCAGTGTGAATAGTTATTTATTAATGCTATTTTGGTCATTGTCGTCGGGCACTACTTGAAAGTACCGCGGGCACTGTTAAGTATACAACAATGTACCCCGGGTACGCAAAATATATTAAAACGTACCCGGCAAATATTAGACTGTACCCGATTTTTATTCCCGCTCAAAATTTGAGTTTGTAACTAAACATTTTTTTAACAAAACTGCCTCAGCATGCTTTATTAGTATAAGATTCGATATTAAAAAGGCCTTTTACAGAATATTGACATAAATATGAGTAAAAATAATTTGATAAAAAAGAGCTTACAACGACCAATTTAGCGTTAGTATACCCGTGTACGTTTTAGTATATTTTTGTGCCCGGGATAAATTGTAGAATACTTAAGAGTTCTCGTCGTACTTTTTACTTTTAAGTATAACCCGAGTCGACAATAACTAGGGTAATCAAGCATATGAACCCATTAATGTCTAGCGTCTAGAAAAAAATGCCTTGGCAAACAGCATAGACCCTGATGAGACGCCGCATGATGCGGCGTCTCATCAGGGTCTGCGCTGTTTTCTTAAAGGAATTTCTGTAAGAAATATTTCTAAATATAGAAATAAATATACTAGACATCCCTAATTTTGCAAATAAATTGATCCAATTTAGCAGGATGGGAGAGTCCGCTAGGCATAAATGGGTTAATGTCGTCCTTTCTTTCAGCATGGATGGTGGACAAAATACGACTAATAGTCCATGGTTCTTCAAGTCAAGTATAGACGCTGCATTCTTGTTTCTTTCTGTTTGCTTGCCAAATGTTAATACGTGACCCATTATCGCACGCAGAACCCGACGGGAGACGTTAAATGAAACAAACGTTAGGAATAATTGTATGATTCTTTCAATTATTTATGTCAAATATTTTCAAGGTTACGCAATAGAAATATTTATATCTTTATTTGTGTAATATTAATCGGTTACTCAAAAAGCCTACTAATTATTCAGAATTTTCTTATAAGCATGTAGAATGTCTAGTTGTTGTTTCCTGCCTTTTTATTATACATGTTTACTGTTGTTGTTGTCACTCTGGATCAGCAGACGATTTATTGCTTAAATCTGCCTTTCCTACGGAGGAGTCCGGAGATAGCCGATGAATCACGATTGTTGTTATTGTGTGTATTGCAAGACTATCAATCACTGGCTCTACCTCTGGAGTAAATAAACGAGCAAATGCTATCTCCAATGTTGTTGATTTTTAGATTGAGAAATCTAAAAGTGAATATTGTTTATATGTTTTTTTGCAACGTGTGTTGCCTTTGTTTAAAAATCGCACCATTTATGACGATTAAGCGAAGCGCGAGCAGTAATAGTTTGATCACGCCTACAAAAAATGTAACGAGTTAAGTTCAAAATAAAAGCTACTCGCTTTCGTGCGGATATACTTGTCTCGCCATGGACGTCGCCATCTTGACTTACACGTGATTACCCCCTCTGTTTTTCGACAGTGTCATGATAAATGTCTCCCGAAGAACAATATGCCCTTTGCATGACATATTTCTAAGTTTAGAGAGTTGTGTGTATGTTTGTTTTGGTACAATTTAATACCCCTTTACTTTTAAAATCGAGTGTGCCAATTAAGAGGATATTATGTGATACATAAAAGGACCCATGATGAGATAAACAGAATAATGAATAATCTTCGTACAGGTTTAATGAGCCTCGCTAAATACCGGTACACTTATTCAGCAGACGCCTATACATTGGGCTTTATTAAACTGAACTATAATATGTCCTGTGATGTACATGATCATTATTTTGATTGTCGATATTATACACGATAACACAT
This sequence comes from Dreissena polymorpha, assembly GCF_020536995.1. Classification (NCBI taxonomy): domain Eukaryota; kingdom Metazoa; phylum Mollusca; class Bivalvia; order Myida; family Dreissenidae; genus Dreissena; species Dreissena polymorpha. Next base: position 40,654,869 of record NC_068360.1, read on the forward strand.
AACGGTTGTGTTTGAATTGAAATTGTTATTGCCATTAGATCTAATGCAAATCATTAAAACTAAACTTAGTTCAATAAATTGACATATGGCATTGATCTTTACATTTAAGCTGCAATTTCCATTAAAAGTTAACTAACAACATACAACACATATTCTATTACATTTCATCCCAAGCATTGTCTAATATATTTTGTTGTAATTCTCAGTATTTTCAGATATTATGTCATTGACAAAACAATAAATCATATTAATAAAAAACTGCTTGTTATAACGTTTGCTAGTGTAAACGATTTTAAATTCTATTTAATACCCATTTAAAAGAATAAGCATGTGCCTATAGTTAACCCTTTGCATGCTGGGAAATGTGTCGTCTGCTAAAATGTCGTCTGCTGAATTCGTAAAATAAGCATTTTCTTCATTTTTTTCAAAGAATACTATCAGAATAGCAAACAGTTTGGATCCAGATGAGACACCACGTTCTGTGGCGTCTCATCTGGATCCAAACTGTTTGCAAAGGCCTTTAAAATTCGGTTCCTGCATTGAAAGGGTTAAAAGATGCATACGTGTACACACTATCTTGCACGACGATTTCATTGAATTGTATTTGAGAGCATGGAACGACAACTCTGCGTGGAGAATGACGAGTACATTTATTGCAGACATGAAACGAGAAGTGCGTTTTATAAGTAGTTCGCATTTCTATTTTTTTTTACATGTTATGTTTACATGGTTTATCTTCATGTCGCCGTTGCATGTTTTAACTGGCTCGTAAAATGCGTTTTATAACTCAACGTATGTTAGATAACGATACAAAAAAAATCATGACATTGTCTGGCTGCGTACTTAATTGTATTTCAAGCATGCAACTATTTAATAAAACACAGGCATGTATTCTGTCAAATGTGTTTGGATTGCGAAATGACCTCCGTTGGTGATATTTATATTAAATTAATTAATTACTTAAATTGTTTGGAAGTGCATGCAATGGTATATCTCTGGACACATACAATATCACATGGGTGATAATCGTAAGCTTGTGTGTACGAACGAATTGAATTACATAAACAAGAATTGACATACGCAGGTTGACAAACTAACATGCGACAAAAAAGTGTTGCAACACAATTTGCAACACCAACTAATAATTTGTAATGATCATCAAATGGTCACGACGAAGATTCTTTTCCTCCGATATAAATTAAGCTTACTTTGATCTGCTCCTATATGATGTTTCATGTGCGTAAAAATTTACAAAAGAGATGCATTAAAGTTTATTTGAAAGCACTTTGTTATACATTAACGAAAAACACCACCTCAAAAAAATATTTAAAAAATGTCAATACTTAAAAGAAAGAACTGAAAAAATGCACTATTTTCCATAAAACTACGTTGCATTTTCATTCCAATCAGTTTCTTAAATACATTGTATACTTATCTGTTTGGGAATGCACACTTATATTCTCATTTTATTTCAGAATAGTATATTTTGATGGATGAAATGTTTATATACATATTTATAGTGGCATAGCACTCGCTTACGATGGCCACATAAGTTACAAAATAAGTATCACGTTAACATATTTGCGTTTGCTAACAGTTTCGTGTTACTACTTATGTATTTCGATATTTATCAGAATATGTAATTAACATTTACGAAAAAATATGTTGGATATTTTATTTATATGCATTTGGCCAAAAAGTGGCTATACGTTACATAAGTTACAATTTATTAAGGTGGCTGGGTCTTCAAAGTATAAACGCGAATGGTACCATGAAACATTATCTGCCACAATAAATCATTTCACGTTAACGCTCGTGTTACCATTTAAGTGTGCGCGTTGTTCCAAAATGCCTTGCTAACGCGAACCTTAACGTGATAATATTTCTGTGCCAGATAGTTATATTATAAAGTGATTCGTAATTCGTTAATTTTCCTGTTGCCAATAAATTGTGTTCCATCTTTTCCACAATATCTTGCAAATGCGAATCTTGACACGATACTATGCGTCGTGTTCTGAGAAAACTGAACATACTGCATGTGAGTAAAGTGTCGTCCCTGATTAGCCTGTGCGGACGGAAGAAGATATTCCTGTGCGTTACATTGTTGTAAATTATTTAGATGGGCAATTATAAAACCTCTAAAAATCATCTTTATTATCGACATATTAAATTAAAGATACCCGTTTTGCTATCTTGATTACACATGTGCATTGAAAGCATTTATATTGAATACGAAATAACTGTTATGTATTTTAGATAACATCGGGATCCTAACGCGAAGGCGGGTTACACGAAACT
>NC_068360.1:40662166-40713190 GCF_020536995.1 Dreissena polymorpha
CGTGCTACACCAGTGTCACTTGACTATGCAGTATGCGTGCTATACAGTGTCACTTGACTATCCAGTATGCGTGCTACTCAGTGTCACTTGACTATGCAGTATGCGTGCTACACCAGTGTCACTTGACTATGCAGTATGCGTGCTACACAGTGTCACTTGACTATGCAGTATGCGTACTACACAGTGTCACTTGACTCTCCAGTATGCGTGCTACACAGTGTCACTTGACTATGCAGTATGCGTGCTACACAGTGTCACTTGACTATGCAGTATGCGTGCTACACAGTGTCACTTGACTATCCAATATGCGTGCTACACAGTGTCACTTGACTATCCAGTATGCGTGCTACACAGTGTCACTTGACTATCCAGTATGCGTGCTACGCGGCGTCACTTGACTATGCAGTATGCGTGCTACATGGCGTCACTTATCTTTGCAGTATGCGTGCTACACAGTGTCACTTGACTATGCAGTATGCGTGCTACACGGTGTCATGTGACTATGAAGTATGCGTGCTACACAGTGTCACTTGACTCTCCAGTATTCGTGCTACTCAGTGTCACTTGACTATGCAGTATGCGTGCTACAAAGTGTCACTTGACTATGCAGCATGCGTGCTACACAGTGTCACTTGACTATGCAGTATGCGTGCTACACAGTGCCACTTGACTATCCAGTATGCGTGCTACACAGTGTTACTTGACTATGCAGTATGCGTGCTACACCAGTGTCACTTGACTATGCAGTATGCCTGCTACACAGTGCCACTTGACTATGCAGTATGCGTGCTACACAGTGCCACTTGACTATCCAGTATGCGTGCTACACAGTGTCACTTGACTATGCAGTATGCGTGCTACACAGTGTCACTTGACTATGCAGTATGCGTGCTACACAGTGTCACTTGACTATGCAGTATGCGTGCTACACCAGTTTCACTTGACTATGCAGTATGCGTGCTACACAGTGTCGCTTGACTATGCAGTATGCGTGCTACACAGTGTCACTTGACTATGCGGTCGGCGTGCTACACAGTGTCACTTGACTATGCAGTATGCGTGCTACACCAGTGTCACTTGACAATGCAGTATGCGTGCTTCACAGTGTCGCTTGACTATGCAGTATGCGTGTCACACAGTGTCACTTGACTATGCAGTATGCGTGCTACACAGTGTCACTTGACTATGCAGTATGCGTGCTACACATTGTCACTTGACTGTGCAGTATGCGTGCTACACACTGTAACTTGTCTATGCAGTATGCGTGCTACACCAGTGTCACTTGTCTATGCAGTATGCGTGCTACACAGTGTCAATTGACTATGCAGTATGCGTGCTACACCAGTTTAACATGACTATGCAGTATGCGTGCTACACAGTGTCACTTGACTATGCAGTATGCGTGCTACACGGTGTCACTTGTCTGTGCAGTATGCGTGCTACACACTGTAACTTGTCTATGCAGAATGCGTGCTACACCAGTTTCACTTGACTGTGCAGTATGTGTGCTACACAGTGTCGCTTGACTATGCAGTATGCGCGCTACACAGTCTCACTTGACTATGCGGTCGGCGTGCTACACAGTGTCACTTGACTATGCAGTATGCGTGCTACACCAGTGTCACTTGACAATGCAGTATGCGTGCTTCACAGTGTCGCTTGACTATGCAGTATGCGTGTCACACAGTGTCACTTGACTATGCAGTATGCGTGCTACACAGTGTCACTTGACTATGCAGTATGCGTGCTACACGGTGTCACTTGTCTGTGCAGTATGCGGGCTACACACTGTAACTTGTCTATGCAGTATGCATGCTACACCAGTGTCACTTGACTATGCAGTATGCGTGCTACACAGTGTCACTTGACTATGCAGTATGCGTGCTACACCAGTTTCACTAGACTATGCAGTATGCGTGCTACACAGTGTCGCTTGACTATGCAGTATGCGTGCTACACATTGTCACTTGACTATGCAGTATGCGTGCTACACAGTGTCACTTGACTATGCAGTATGCGTGCTACACGGTGTCACTTGTCTGTGCAGTATGCGTGCTACACACTGTAACTTGTCTATGCAGTATGCGTGCTACACCAGTTTCACTTGACTGTGCAGTATGCGTGCTACACAGTGTCGCTTGACTATGCAGTATGCGTGCTACACATTGTCACTTGACTATGCAGTATGCGTGCTACACAGTGTCACTTGACTATGCAGTATGCGTGCTACACGGTATCACTTGACTATGCAGTATGCGTGCTACACTCTGTCACTTGTCTATGCAGAATGCATGCTACACCAGTGTCACTTGACTATGCAGTATGCGTGCTACACAGTGTCACTTGACTATGCAGTATGCGCGCTACACAGTCTCACTTGACTATGCAGTATGCGTGCTACACAGTGTCACTTGACTATGCAGTATGCGTGCTACGCCAGTTTCACTTGACTATCCAGTATGCGTGCTACACAGTGTCGCTTGACTATGCAGTAGGCGTGCTACACAGTGTCACTTGACTATGCAGTATGCGTGCTACACAGTGTCACTTGACTATGCAGTATGCGTGCTACACACTGTCACTTGTCTATGCAGTATGCATGCTACACCAGTGTCACTTGACTATGCAGTATGCGTGCTACACAGTGTCACTTGACTATGCATTATGCATGCTACACAGTGGAACTTGACTACTAGTTGTTATGTATTGTTTGTTCTTATTTTCAGGCTGGCAGGATGCCTTCATACATGCCTTTATGTCGGGATAAAAAAAGCAAGAAAAGGTACTTTTTCTCTGCATGAATCTCTTGGTGAGCTTTAATATTCATATTTTCATCATCATCATCATCATTATCATCATCATCATCATCATCATCATCATCATCATCATCATCATCATCATCATCATCATCATCATCATCATCATTATCATTATTATTATCATTATCATTATAATCATCATCATCATCATCATCAACGACGTCATAATCATCATCATCTACGTCAAAATCAGCATAATAATCATCGTAATCATCAGCTATGTTATCAGGATTGTTTTCATCAACAGCTTTTTGTACATCATTCAATTTCGCTATTTTTATCATGATCGTTAGTATCATTATCATTAACAATTATTGTTATTTATTGCCACCGGCTGAAATATAATTTATCATAATCAACATAATCATTATTATCATCAGGATTATCATCAGCGTTGACGTGTCATCAAAATGATCAATGATCTCTTTGACACTCTAAAACAACGCATATCAAAATTTATTATTATCCTATACATACTTGATCAACTCGTTTAACTCTGAAAGCATATGATTCTTCGTTAATTAAACCACATAAATTTAAAGTGTAAACTACCTTTAAACATCTAGGATTGTGCTGTTTGATTTAAACATTTAAGATTTAAGATGTAAGATTTAAACATATCTCCATGTAGCTATGACAATGATTGAGCGTATGTGATTACTTGCGAACGTAAATGCGTTACAAAGTCAGAGCTTGTCAGGACTTTAACTTCATCATGAATCATGCATTTTGTAAATAACTTACTACACATGTTCAAAGTGAGGTGACATTGTGTCACGTGTAAGACACGTGTAACATTGCTCAGTGGTCAAATGTAAGAGTTTGGCTATGATATTTATTATATACGTAATGTTTTTTATACTGAATATGCTTATTTTTCTAATTGCCAATTAAGATGTGTATGAAATGCAAACAACGAGGTTAGATGTCTATTTTTGGTTTACTACAACTTTATGTTCAAACTTTAACTTTGTCATTCATAATGAAATTTAAAAATAACTTTCCACAATTTATAAAAATGTTGAGACCATTTAGGACAATAGAAACCCTTATTTCTGTAGCAAAGGTCGGTTTCACATTTAAAGGTTAAAAGTTCAAATGGACATGACAGAACTGTAGAATTAGATAGAATGTAACTTCTAATTCATAATGCTATTGTTAAATAATTAATCACACGTGTGCACCATTTGTTAATGGCATGTCGCGTATGATACCCGAGTCTCAAGCTCAATTCTCAAGGTCACACAAAGAGGCCAACGGTCAAATATGCGCATACTGCGGCTTCTCTAATCAGAGGTCACTATTTAAAATATGGACTCGATACAGTTTTGGTAGACTTCATCATGTGTCATTCAGTTTTAAAATAACGGACACATACTGTCGAGAGGACGTGTTATGTTTAATATCTGTGTCCCGCGATCAAAGGTCAAGGTCACACTCATTTTTAAAAAGTTAACAACTGAATGTAATTTCTGGCAGCGGCCGCGACATGTTGCTGACAAACATTTAGTTTCACACATAAACAAAAGAATACAAAATGCATATCAAATTCAGGATCTTTATTGATAGTGCACAATACATAATGATAAAACTAAATGAATACGTATTACACTAAATACACATTGATAATTTAAAATGATATACAACGAATACATTTTTTGTGTAAGAAACCAAATAATAAAATTTAGTTCGCCTACATTTTCTTTTTTTCTCTTTCCTAGCATTAGCAAATACCTTAAGATAAGTTTTCTAATAACACATGATTTTGTAATACTGTTGTATATATATATTCTCAAATGACAGTTTTTGCCTCATTTAACTGTTTTTTTTATATTTGCAGTTGCTTAGTTATTTTCGAGCGTCTGTTTACATTTTTTGTAAAGTATTGTTATGCAGTACGCTGTTAAATTGTGAACCGCAAATCCATCAGCATTCGACCGATGTGTGGTGTTCACATAATTTATCAAGTGCAACCAAGTAAATCAAATATAATCGCCAGAAAACTTAATGACGATCTAACTAACGTGTTCCTGCGGTCAGCTTTAGTTTATAAGATGTTTTGTAAATGTGCGATTATGATTTAAATGATAAGGTACTTATTTTGCCGTAATGACCTGATTCAAAATTAGCAAATACGTTAAAAAAAACTATGATATTAGCTATATACGTAATGTTTTTATTCTGAATATGTTTATGTTTCTTATTGCCAATTAAGATGTGCATGTTTTCTTGTTTCAGGACCAGTTGTTGTGACGCCAAAGGACCTATCCTGCGTTTGTGTGCGTTGTTAATTTAAAATTTCTTCAATTAAAAAACTGCCTGCAAATGTTATCACTTAATATATAATCGTGTTGCGTAATTAGAACTGTACATGCACCGGATATAATCACCCAATTGGATAGTTTATGCTCGTATTTTTATAATATTTACCATAATATTATATTTGAGACTCGCTTTGTGAAAAGGGGGTTAAATTCATGTGCGTAATGTTTCGTTCCAGAGAAGCATGTGCAGTCCGCAAAGGCTAATCAGGAACAACACTTTGCGCTTAATATTTTCCGTGTAAAGTAATATTTAAAGTAATAAAGTAAAATTATATTTGTCTCTTCTTAGAAAAAAAATTAGTTTAGGCGAAATGTGTCGTCTCTGATTAGCCTGTACGGTCGATCTGGACGATCACAACACAAATATGAATCCCCCATTCAAATACCACGATCATTAAAAGGTGCACTTTAACTTAGGTTATGCTCGCACATAAATACGCTGATCTTTAATCACCGTTCTGTACAGCGTAAGAATTTCCCAGTCTACTGTTTACAACCAAAAGTCGGTATATAGGGTTGGTATTATAAAAGGATGGTTTGTGTTTCGTAAAGACGACTTAACGCAGATCAAAGTATTTTATTTTGTTCGGTAATAATACGTTCTTGTCTGGTCATTTTTTTCTGACTTCAAAATCATTTATCAAGTGTCAAATAATAACGCATTTCATCTTTAGCGTTAGCTCACATCTAATTTAGAGAGGCAGTTTTGCAAGTCAGTCTGCTTTAGATACGCTAGGAACGATAACCACTGCCTGATTACTACGCTAGGAACGATAACCAAACTGCAGCAGACAGCCTGTATGTAAACAATAGGTTTAGGAGCTTGTTCGATGATATTTGCCATTCTAGTATTTATAACAGCTTGTGCGTCGACAATGGCCAGTTTATCATTGCAATCTGTACATATTGGCTGCTTTCAGGGAAAACGGGGCTTAATGGTGCATTAAAAGTATGTAATGTGGGCAAAATTGTTGCTCAATAATTTAAAGAAAATATATAAAGTATAAGATACACATAACACAACATGTACATGAGTATAGGCTTGTTATTCTCTAGCAAGGCAATCAAAGTTCTAAAGATGGTTGCCAGTGCAGCACTCAATTGTGAAAAAAAAGACACATTCTTGTTATTTTGTCCAAGTTATCTCTAAAACATAAATATGAGGATAAACAGTGCATACACATCTCGACCTGTGCTTTAGGACACACTCTTTATAAATTTCAATTGGGTTGTGTTCATTTCAAACTTGCGATATAAAAAGCTATAGCATAATTTTGAAAACAAAGTTGCGTCTAATATTATGCAATAGCGAACAACTTCAGTGCCTTCAGCGCTTTGATTGAAAGGAAGGATTTTACTTGTGACAGCAGCGGTTACACTTCCAGAGTAAGATCCGTCAATATTTATTTCGATAGATCTTGGCATTACAATGCGCGAAAAATCATATCAATATGATTTCAAAGAACGCATATATTAAACGAATCAAGCATGCGAAGAGTAATGTATGAGTTTAAATGACATTTTATGCAACTTAACAAATGTCAATGTTGGCAAAGTAATGAAACAACCACTTCTGCCTTCAAATTTATTTGTGCATAACATATATTTAAATAAAGCACGCTTTAATTACTAAATATAATGCAATCGTAATTCGTAGTGACTACCAGATTATTCAAAATTAAATGACATCACGTTACAAAAACATGATAGTTATGAATATATTTAAATGCATAATATAAGTGATAAGAACATGTTTAAAACCGTTGAAAACTGACTGCTTTATACAATACAATCCTGATCTTTCATCTGAGTGAAGATTCTACCTCATTCGTTTTTATTAATATTACGAGTAAAACAATTATTAACCATCGATGCAATTATGTACTCTTAACACATTATCCGCTTCAAATAATTAACGCAAGAATTCTACGAACATATCACAGAATTGCACTCATAAGCAAATCGTGTCCGTTACGAACATTTCAGATTTAACAGCAATCAGATCTATAAATGCACATGATTATTAAAAGATCTTTGCGGTAAGTTTTATCAAAAATCCAAATGATTTTAACGAAATTAATTTAAGCATATCAAAATATTCTGGGTACATTCTGAAATGTCTCACTTTGCAATAAACTGTTAAGCTATTTCCATTTCTTCAGTATCGGGATTGTTATTAACTAAATTCGATCCGTCGATTTCCGATAAGTTTTCATCATCGTCAAGAATGTCTTCGGAATTCTCCGACATCCCTTCGTCATCTTCCGTCAAATCTTCGTCATCGTCGGCAGCTTCCGATTCAGAAAACGAATCATCCTCTTCAGAATTGTCGTCTGCACCGTAGTAGCGACCGACCGCATTTTCGTCATTGACGATCTCCACGATTTCTCCGAATAAATCCCGCCGCAGATTTACGATCTGGACCGCCTTAATGTTGGCGTATTCGTAAAACATGTTTCGTATTCCCTCCACGACCGCCAGTCGAAGACGTAACTTGTACCGGAAGCTTCGGTTTGCAGAGTCGCGCGCAGCATTGTAGCGGAAAAGTACTCCCTCCATCCGCTTGTTTAGAAGCACGATCTGATCGCACGCAGACCGGAACTGGATCTGGACCTTCCGGAGTATCAGATGCTTGGCTGTCATCGCTTTCAACAGGGCGGGGTTAGCCGAAGAATCCCCATGCATTGCACCTGCCATTTTCCAAATTAAAATGACCTTTTCACAATCGACGTTATTTATCTTAACACGTGTGGTGTGCGCTATGTATCTTTCATTAGCGTATTATGTATGGTGAAAGGTTAAATAGTTCAATGATTATGGCTGACAACAGGAACTTTCTTAAGGCGATTTGCTATTTAATGTTCAACAGACAGTGACAACGATATATAAATTATATCGTATATTAAAATGCTGGTGTTTTCTTGTTGTCCGATGTGTTGCGCCTAAAAGGCAAACGCTGTGTGTCAACACTTTGACTCTGTAAGGCTTTATAGATGAACATAATAATCTGATTAGCCTCAGGCTACTTTTCACACCATGGTCCGATTCCAACTGCGCACGCATTTGACATTTCCGCCATTATTATTGGCCGTAATATTTAAACAACTGATAGCCAATCTTGTTAATTGCCTCGTTTCCGTCACAATACAAATTGCAATTTCCAAACGAGACGCTAGCTCCAGCAACTAGGTTGTTGATTATACATCGATGCTTGCAATCAAAACTATTGTTTCCATAATATTTATCTTATATCTGAGGGAAAAAAACACGAACAATAGTAGCAAAGTGGTTACGACTACTTATGACATGTATTTCTTTTTCTGTACGTAATTTCATTTATGATTCTTCTACAGCGTATATAATTGAGTAATTTAGTGTTTAATTTATATTAGGGGTGCAAGAGGTTAACCGGCATACAAATATTAAAAGTGCACATAAGACAATATTTAAATTTTAAATATTGGTTTCATCTGCATTTTTAGTTTGTGTATATCCATACATATATTTAAAAGCTAAATGTTAACCTGATACATCAGTAAACACATAGCAGCGTGTATAATTTTTGATTATTTGTTTTACTATAAACAATTCGAAAAAATAAAGAAAATCTTGTGAACAATTAAATCTCAGATCAGAACAGAAAATCTAATAAAATATTACCGATGGTTCCAATGCAGTACTTTCATAAGAGTTCATTTTGTAGTTAAAGACATTACAGCATTTGCTATCAAGATACCTTTACTACATGGTCATACAAGCTGACAATAATCAGCATGTATTTAAGTTCAACAACAAAAGCAGCCAAAACTTTTATCACACAAAAAAAAACAACAACTACAATACTGCTTTTAATCTATAATATATTTAACGTCTGTCTAAATATGCTGGTACTTTTATAATATTTGAGTAACCATACGTTTAATTAAAAATACATGTAGAACTATTGTGATTTAGGTTGTAATGCCATAGTATAACAAATTGTATAAATTGACTGTGAATTAAACACATTAACAGTTTGATAAATATACCTATACATTAAGTATTTGTTTTGATAACAATGTAATTTTTTAATTAATTGTAAAATGAAAAATTAACACAATCTTGAAGCACCAAAAGTGTACCTGCCCTTGCATTACCGTGTACTTAATTAAAATAACTATTTTAATTAGTTACGTAAACGTAAAGAATGGGAACCGTTAAACATTAACCCTTATCAGAAGTTGTGATAATGGACTTAAATCAATTCTTTAACATATTATCGTTTATAGTGTAATGTAAAAGCTATTGATGGCAAAATATATATATAATGTGTTATAATATGCATAGATTGCTTGTAAACTAAGCGCGGTATGGATATGGATGCCCTCGGCCCTAGCACTTCTTTTTTAAAAGGGAAACTAAAATATATTGAACGGAAAATAACTATTTGATCGTTATTGGACTTTTCTCGATGTGTATAGTATCGAAAGGTTTCGTTTTTATTCAAATGTAATCTTTTTTAGGTATACTTAAAATGACGCCATTGCTAAATGACTGAACTTGAATCACTGTTTCGATTTAATTACAAAGGAGCTTTAAAATATAAATACATTATTTCTATTTTTCCATATACCAGAAGAGATATGACATGTTTAGTTTTACTTACAAAGGGTCGCATATAGAAAATAGCATATGCAATATTTAAATTACAATTATTGTTTGCACTCAAAACCTGGGTTTTCTTCTATTAAGTACTTAACTGTAACTAAGTGGATAAAGTGAAGAAAGGGTCCGCCGAGCATTCGATACATATCTGGTTCGATCCGAAAAGATCTTACGACCTTCTCCACAAATATCAAGTACTGATTCTCCGAATGAAATGGATGTCCCAATAAGCCTTAGGGTTTCAATCAGGTTAGGGTCACATACAAACATGCAATTTAAATTTACTAAGAAGGATGTTGGATGAACAAAAAAGACAAACACAATGCGCGCCTAGCATCCCTATAAGGTGGACCCGTGTACATTGTCAGGTCATGTTGGTCCGATGTTCTGAAGACAGTTAGTGTCCTTTTATGCAAATATGTCATTATTTTGTCCTTAAATTAATAATTTGGAATTATTTAATGAAATGTTCGTTTCCGCACGAAATCTCCCTTTACGGTGGACACACGCATCTATTTCTCGTAACAATTGTTCGGACTGCACAGGCTTATCTTGGACGACACTTTACGCACATGCATTAAACCCCATTTCAAAGAGCACGGTTCATACTATCTAAAATGGATCTGAACGTAACTTTAAGTGCAGCATTATTATGGATCGTGCAACTTGTGTTATTACGGGTCGTTCTAGCCTGGTGATATTTAAAGAAGTTGTTGCCTTTGTTAATCTTATTATATTTTCGGAAATAAAACCATCCATATTCACGCAATTGACGCAAAAAAGGCAAGATATTGCTTTAAACAAAACGGAAGTCACGTGTGTTTAATAATAGTCTACTTTTTGTTTGCATTCAATGTGTACATTTATTTCCTATAAAACAACGTTTTCCTTACATTTCACACTAGAAGTAGTTTTGTATTACACATTCGTATTGCTTCTGCATGACCTATGGTCATTCAAGCTATAAAACCATCAAATTCCATCGTTCGTTTTTATTTACTTTTTTGGACATTTCGCACAGGATGGTGAACTGTTTGAATTAAATCGGCAGAAGTGATTTGTCCCGAAATTTATTCTTATTTACTCATTGTTAACCGTTTTGTTAAAAAAAAACGGTTAATTGTTATCATTGCGTGTTTTTTTTTCATTGTAACATTGATAAAATACTTTTATTGTTATAGCCTCGTCATAACACACACATTTCCCGTTGCACAACTCTTTTTTAACTATGGCCTGAGCGCATTTATGGGAAGCATTCATCAGCACCAGTTCATTCCAGTTCGCTTTTGTCATTAAAAGGCTCGTTCGTGGTTATGAGCGGGAGTTATTTTTATCTATCAGTATTGTTAGTTTCTCATCGATATACAAATTCCTATCAAATGATGCGCAAACAAATGCGTCGAATGTATGTCACTGCAAAATTCTAGGCGAGAAAAACTCGGAGTGGGCAAAGGTTACGAGCGTTTTAATTGGTCAATGAGCATTCTTACCTCAAACACGAACTCGACTAACGTTACGGTCATTAATCAAGAGCAACGTCGTGTTGATAATAAACAGGCGTTACGAACACCTGTATTGTTGGTATCCAGACTAGCGTAAAGGTGAGACAAGTATATTAACGAATACACTTGTCGAGAAACGTCAGAATATTTACAACGCTCGAATTTGGACAGATCGACGATACAGAAAAGAAAACCGTGAGTGTTTTCAATAATATTTATTTGTTTATTTATTCGTGTATTCATGTATTTATTTATGTATTTATATAATATATTATGTATTTATTCAGTAATGTTTTTATTTATATATGTATTTATTTATTCATGTTTATGACTCATTTTTTAAATATTGATGTATTCCTTCTCTTTTGATATGTATTCTGAATAGTTTGCTAATAAATGCAAATACTTACTCGATTAATTAAATATCTGTTGCGATGTGCATAAATAAGTAAGTTTTAGGTCAAACATAATTTATATGAATATATATTTTATGAAAAAAAGATATCTTCAATGTAATATGATGGGAAATAATTGGAAATACATTCATAGGTAACATGTGCTCGCCAATCTAGGTTTCTTTTTAATGGCCGATACCGGTACACACGTTGGTGAGTGCTTTTGTATAGACTTTATATCACTTTAAACTTTAAACATTTACCTAAATTTTCCTACAATAGTATACCGTCAGAGCCGTCGATATGCGCCTTTAAACGATGGTTTTTCTTTTTCATCTCGAAAACTGGTAGGCTGCACACCAATACGGTGTTATATTACTTTGTGAGGAATAAACATAGTTTGGGTTGTTTTGACATGGGCCCCCGGGCATGGGCCAGTGGCCAATGGCCCTTTGATGAGTTGTATAATGATAATTGGAATGCTTTCTTAGATAGTTGAGTTCTTTAAAGGTACCGTCAACCGCGACGACGAAGAAAATACAAGTTGTAAAATACCGTATTTTTTTACAATTATTAGTTTATATTGATTAAAATATCATGACTGGTATATATTACATTTCTTGAAAAAAGTTGTTAAGTTTTCATATTTTCAGTAAATTCGGTAATATATTTTGCTGGGTACCGGTACTAGGTAACCACCAATTAACGCCAGTAGATTGATAGATTGATCATCATCATCACGTGGTAAACCCAGGAATGCAAATTGTGCATGCATAGTGAATTTTATATATTTTTTAATTAAAATGATCTTCTTGCGTTATTTATAGTGTATGTCACCTATTTTCGCGATGTACTTTAATTTCACATCGCGAAATTTTATTACTGAATATACTGAAAATATGAACTTTTTTCAAAAAATGTAATATACCAGTCGTGATATTTTAATCAATATAAATTAATAATTGTAAAAAAATACGGTATTTTACAACTTTTCTTTTTATCGTCGTCGTGGTTGACGGTGCCTTTAAGGCCAAATAAAGACGTCACGAGAGCGGTTTAGTAGGTACACAACTATTTAATGATCGAACATGATTATAATTACTAGTCTTTACCGCAAACATCTAATGTGGGTAATTATGATTGCGTCATCGTCGCGTGACCCACCCACGTGACGTCATCAAATAGAACTCGGTTACAATCAACTATATGAACCTATCCTTCATATGCGTACTAACAGCAATAACCTCCTAATCAATTATCAATTACTAGTTAGACATACACATGTTTGTTTGACATTACCCGACAGTCCTAAAATGAAGACAGAACGCCGAAAAAATATTAGTATTTAATAGGTGTTTTAATTGACGTTTTAACATGATTAAAACTTGTAAAATAATAATTTAAATTGGTAACAATCACTTCGTCTTAGTGTTTTGATATAAGTATGAATGGCATTGTTTAAGCTGGATGTCTTTCAGATATCTATTTCCTTATAACAATAAGAGTAATAAAACGACATGCTAATAAATTGAGCTTTCGATTAAGGCGGCGGCATTCGCAAGAAATAAAGCAAAATATTACAGCAGAATAAACAAAGAAAGAGAAGTTTATTTGTAAACAGGTTATTGAATATAAATTCATGTAAATTATTGAAACATATAGCCCATAGGAAGAATGTGGCAACTTCAAAGTGAAATGGCTTTACTAAATAAATTTGACTATAAAACTACCATTACTTTTACTTTAAAACTATAACATTATAATGACCTCTGTGGAAAGGGGGTTTAATGCATGTGCGTAAAGTGTCCGCTTTTAAGATATTTTCTGTTTAAAAATAGTCTCTTCTTAGCAAAAATCCAGTTTATGCGGGAAGTGTCGTCCCTGATTAGCCTGTGCGGACTGCACAAGCTAATCTGGGACGACACTTTACGCACATGCATTATGCCCAGTTTTCTCAGAGCGTGGCTAAAATACATTTACCAAAACAACCGTTCATGTCACATATACATGGATGACTCTAAGATGATCTCAATATTCATACATTACGTGCATTTTGAACAAATTATGCACTACTCGTATTCCTAAGGCCGAACTACGAGACTTTCTGACAACAGTTTGTCATGCGTCACAACTTAATTATTCTCGTGTCAAAATTAGAGGCTGTCAAGGGCTGTCGTCAGTATAAACAGTTTATTCATTCCGTAGGGGCTAGACCGAATTAACGGGGTGCGTCATGCTCCTTTTGCTCCCTCCTTCTGTCCCGCTCGAATGGTCATTACAAAACGTGTGACGAACTGTTTACGAAGGCAATAGTTATAGTTCTTCTAATATTCAATCGCAAATAAACGATGCTTAAAAGCCTTAATTACAATTGTAAGATTAAGATAGTCTTTGGATATAAAAGGAGTTGCCTTATCTTATATTTCAACAATTTGTAAAGTTACGTTCGATGCTGTCTTATAAATTGTTCGGTCTTAACAAATATGTGATGAAACCTCTCTTCACAGTTAAACCAGCGCTGATATATGAACACACCTCTAAAATAAACTCTTTACCAAAGTTTTGCTTTCATATTTTTATATATCAGTTCTTTTTTTATGTAAGGTATAATTCGTACAAAAGATAGTAACTTACTATAGTAACCATGTGAAAATATCTATCTGTCTAAATTTCATGCGAAAATGGGTCTTATGCTATATGCGGCCAGCTATCGCGGTCAGGTCAGTAGATACGCTGCCATTAAATTACACAAGGTTTCGTGGTCACATATAGGGTAGCGTAGCTTCTGGTCATACTTAGCGGATGCGCAGGCGGGGTGGGAGCTATTCTGGGCGCATATGGCACATGACCCGTTCTCCACAATCCGGGTCAATTACAATATATAGACACGGAGCTGACACAAGCGTGTGGAAATTTAACCCATTCATGCCTAGTGTATTCTCTCATCCTGCTAAATTGGATCAATTTATTTCAAAATAAGGGATGTCTAGTATATTTATTTCTATATTTTGAATATTTCTTACAGAAATTCCTCTAAGCAAACAGCGCAGAACCAGATGAGACGCCGCATCATGCGGCGTCTCATCTGGGCCTACGCTGTTTGCAAGGCCTTTTTTCTAGACGCTAGGCATAAATGGGTTAAAAAATTCCGTGCGTTTTATATAGTTTTCACTCCTGGCCATTTTGGGATGTTTTTTTTTAATATTCAAATTTTCCTTTCCTTATTTTTCAGAACCCCTAACGAGTGAAAATGAGTCCTCTATCTACATTGCTGATGTTGATGCTGATTGGATGTGATCACGTGACACGAGGTCAAGCTCGTAAGTACAAACCACGTGATCTCATGAAAACATTTGATTCGCGTTCTGAGAAAACTGGGCTTAATGCATATGCGTAAATTGTCGTCCCCAGACGACACTTTCCGCTTTTATGGTATTTTTAGTGTCAAGGAAGTCCCTCCTTACCAAAAATCAAGTGTAGGCGGAAAGTGTCGTCCCTGATTAGTCTGTGCATTATGCCCAGTTTTCTCAGAACGCGGCTCATTTGAGTTTTCTTATTATTAGAAACGTATGTGGTATTTTTTTTAAAGTTTGCTCGAATTAACCAAAGGCCGAGTTCTTTTAACGGCACTGGAGAGTCCGTGTATGACGTAAAACCTTTATTAAGTATTTTGAACATATATTAACCGATTTTACAGCTCTAAATTAAATCCAAACAACTTAATAATGTCAAAATATTAGTGATTTCGTCGACATCACACCTTTCAATAACATCTGTTGTTTACGACTTCGTTTTCGAAAAATTTAGATTGATATGAAATAAGTACGCATTCGTTCATATGCATGGTTCAACACACAATATAAACACGACGTATAGACGATAAGTGTAAACGTATCGTTTTTGTCTCAGATTTAAGATAAATTGCAACGTAGTGTGTCGTGCGTTTCGTCATTTGCTTTATTAGGATTATACACATATAGGACATGTAAACATGTGCTTATTCCAGTATATTTAGTTTTCAAATGTATGACCGAATCTGATTTTTTTTTCAAAATTTCTTTCTTTGACTTTTCAGCCAGTAGCCGAGACTCATTGCGGCGCTCTCTGAGTATAGACCCCACCCTCTCGCACGCCCGCGATACGCCGATACCCGTCTCCCAGAACGTCAACGTCTTCTTACCTGTCGACGACATCCCTGTTCAGGACGCCCCGACGGCGCGTGTCTCGCCGACACAAATGACGGACCCTAGTCGTCCGAGCGTGAGAACTCCTCAAGTTACGGTGGCCGAGAGCCGCCAGGGTACACTCTCCGCCTCCATAACGGCCGGCCGCCCGGTTCTCCTGGAGAGTACCTTGGGCCAAGTCGCCAGGCAGCAAGTCCTTCAACCTCGCCCAACAGCCAGCATCCCTGTCATGATAGAGAACCAACCGGAAGTCCAGTTTGTGCAGCCGCAGCCACGACTGACAGCGCCTGCTCCCAGTACAGCAGCAATGAATGCCGCAATTGTTGTTGTTAACGACCAACGCCCGGTTGTTAACGAACAACGTCCCGTTGTTAACGACCAACGCCCCGTTATTAACGACCGTCTTATTAACAACGTCAGGCCTATTCCCGTTGATGAAGCGATAAGTGCCAAGACGGAGTGCTCATTTCAGATCCCCCTGTTTCTACTTCCTGACACAGATCCGGCAAACCTAGCCCAGAATCAGCAGTGTCCGTCTTTCCTCTTGTACGGCCCAAACATCGACCCCACTCTTGTGTCACTTCTTGTCGATCACTGGACCGGGGTTGATAACGTCGGCGGTCCATCGCTCGATCGAGTGCGCAGCCAGATTACGCAGGTCGAGTTCGAGCAGAAGTGCCTAGTTCCGGCTCTGCGCGCGCATGTTTTCGGCGGTGCCGCGTGTAAGACGCGCGAGCTTAGAGTCTATTTGGAATGGCTATTGTACCTTCGTGAGCGTCTATTCAATATTTAAGTCACCACGTGGCAGTATCAAAGAACAATTAAACTTGTGATATAACCGGAAGTTGTTGATGTCGCTAGTGAAGGGAGACACAAGCAGGCATTTTTTTTGCATTTCACTCGCTCAATGCTTCTGATATTTTTTTTATTGTCGCTTATTTTTCCAGATTTAAAAAATCAGTATACATTTTAGCGCCGATGTTAATGTTGTAATTCACTTGGTTAAATGGTGTTTTAAGGAATCTCGGAACCACCCTAATACCAAAATGTGCTTTATGACTCCATGACTTGCTTAAAATCCACGTTGCAGCCATGTTGTTTGTTATTTCTATAAATGAGCCATGCTCTGTAAAAAGAGGGTTTAATGCATGTGCGTAGAGTGTCGTCCCAGATTGGCCTGTGCAGTCCGCATAGGCTAATCAGGGATTACACTTTCCGCGTTTATGATATTTGCTGTTTAAAGAAAGTATCGTCATAGCAAAAATCCAGTTAAGGCGGAGAGTGTTGTCCCTGATTAGCCTGTGCGGACTGCAGAGGCTAATCTGGGACGACACTTTACGCACATGCATGTAACCCCCTTTTCACAGAGCACGGCCCATATATTATATTTATTATGATTTTGCTGTATATATTCAAATGAGAATCTTTGTATTATATAAATAAAAACGCAAACCTGTATACTACTTTTTTGCAGACATGTTCATACGACATCATAATACTATTTTTGTTGGTTCTGAGACATAAGAGAAAATTGTCGGTGAGAAAAACTTGGTGACAATGCATCTTGTTTTTGCGTTGTTCCCTAAAAGTAATATACGCAAAAAATTCACTTACTCGTATTTTTTTAATGTAAACATTTAAATATGTTGAAATGTCAACTTACCAATATAAATAGCACTGCAATGATGTGATATGTGTACGCTTATTTAAAAGACTGAATATTCAACTCCGCAGTATAAAAGGGTCACTTTTATAGTGGGTCGTTCTTGTAAATCGGAAGCACGAATGTGATATCGATACACGCAAGTATAGACTGATAGTACAGTCAGGTTTTCAATATATATACATGGACACATATAATTATTGAAACAAGGCATTTAAATTGCGGGAGTTCTGTGGACAGAGACCATAACGGAAAAAAGCCGTATATTTGCATCGTGAAATAAAACCTGAAAAGTATAATATGAAATGGGGAAATAAGTATAATTTGCTTAGCAAATACTTGTGTCAATATTATTAATATGGCTTAATGTTTGTGACGAAAATAACAAGTATTCCCATAATATTATGCAGACAGGGAGGGTTTACATAAGTTATATAAGCAGATCTGACATAAAATGACATTGACTATAATTCATCGTGGTATTTACTGTAAAGAAATGTGCATACGAGCAGTGATGTAAATAACATGTGTTGCGTTCTGAAAAAACTGAGCATAATACCTGTGCGTAAAGTGTCATCCCAGATTAGCCTGTGCAGTGCGCACAGGCTAATCATTGACGAAACTTTCCGCCTAAACTTGATTTGCGGTAAGGATGGGTTCCTTGAAACTAAAAATACCATAAAAGCGGAACGTGCCGTCCCTGATTAGCCTGTGCGGACTAAACAGGCCAATATGGGATGACAGTTTACGCACATGCATTTCTCAGAACGCGACTCATATAAACGTGTGGTACACATTAAGAATTCTCCAGTTTTTAAATTAACTAATTGAGTATATATTTGTCCGTTTTTAATTAATATTTTAACAAATGCCGTGTATCGTTTTTAACGATATTTCTTGTTTGTATGATTATAATGCTCATGCTTTTTTCATGTCATAGGCTTCGGGAAATATAGACGCCTATGCCTATTGAGAATTATTCGCTTGCAATAACTACACAATTATTATTAAATGAGTGAAATAATGTGAATATGGGGTTTAATGCATGTGCCTCAAGTGTCGTCCCAGATTAGACTGTGCAGTCCGCACACTGTCCGCCTAAACTGGATTTTCGTCAAGAAGAGTCTTCCTTTAAACAAAAAATACAATAAAAGTGTCGCGCAGTCCACACAGGCTAATCTGGGACGACACTTTACACACATTCATCAAACCGCTCGTCTGTCACGTTGTAAATTGCTCTTTTGTATTGGGCTTTGGATTGGTTGTCGCCAGACAAGAAAACGTAGTTCACTATTCGTGATAGCCCCGAGGTGAAAGTTAACGTGTCTCATAGGACACGTTGTTTCCACACGTGTCGCTTATGACGTCACGATATGTATAAAATGCGTCAGTGGTAAAGTCAGCAGTCCTATTGGATGACGAGTTTCGGTCTGGATCGAACAACCAATCGAAAGCAACAACTATAGGCATGTCAATAGCTGTGTAATTAAGTATATATGCGAAGTATATTTTGTAAGAAAAAGTAAATAAAAACGAAAGTATACGTTACACAACGTTTCATAAAGTTAGGACTTCATCAACTACCGGTAACATCAAAAGTATTGACTGAATAACACACATGTAAACTAGTCCAGTGTATAAACATATTTATCATTAAAAATTATATCAGTATCCTTCGGTAAATTACACCGGTAATGTTGTAACATTCGTGATATAAATGATAGGGAAGCCACACCCATACTTTGAAATACAAAAATTGATGCAAAAAAACAACATTCTTCTTCTTACCTCGACGACCGGCGGCGGCTTGCTTCTCAGTCGGCGCACGTGGCGGCACGTTTCGCCTAGACTGGATTTTCGTTAAGAAGACTATTTAAACAAAAAAATCATAAAAGCGGAAAGTGTCGTCCCCGATAAGCCTGTGCGGGCTCATGTGGGGCGATATTCTATCCACTTGCATCAAGCCCGGTGTGCAAAGAGCGCGTCTTTTATCTGTAAGTAAAACTGAAAGAGCTGAAAACCATTGTTAAAACCCATAATTGCCTATTGGCTATATGGAGAGTAAAATACGCATGGAAGCCATGACACTCCAGATCTTCAAATAATGCTACCTCAGCTGCGGTGATTCCTTGTACCGTATCATCATTGCTTTTACACGTACACATATAATTTTAAGCAAATATAGTTACATTACCCGTTTCAAACTTGGACTGTTACTCTTCATTGCGGAGTAAACGATAGAAACTTTTCAGCGAAGTGTTTTGTCTTAAGTTCACAGTGCATTGTGTACTTTAATTAAGTAGTTTTTCCATTATTCAAACAGTCAACGAAATTATGTGACGTAATTTTAAACCCCGCTTTTGTTTAATTTTACGAATATATACATAAAACTCGAAATACAGCTTAAAGCTTGTCTTTAACTCTTTCAGTGCTGGAACCGACTTTTGAAGGCCTTTGCAAGCAGTTTGGATCCAGATGAGAGAACGTGGCGTCTCATCAGGACGTGGCGTTTCATCAGGATCCAAACTGTTTGCTATTCTGATAGAATTCTTTGGAAAAAAAAATAGAAGAAAATTGTAATTTTAGAAATTCAGCAGACGACATTTTAGCAGACGACAAATTTCCCAGCATGCAAAGGGTTAAGAACGTAAAATGCACAGCAACCCCTCCACTGACGTTTGGTACTGTGAGTTATTATAAGATGTCAGATGGATGTCACAACGGTGACGGCGAGTATACCTTTATAAATTACGTTATAAATATATCAAACGAATAATTTGTAAAATGTCAGAATTATGAATAAAGCACGCACTGAATAACAGCGCTTTTATTCAACTGCTATATTTTATAAAATGTATACCAACATGTGTATGTTTTTAAAATTCCTGAACGGTCTGTGCGTGTTTAACCTTGCAGATGCAGCATGTATAATCAAACTGAGTAAATGGCAAAATGAAGAAAGGCTTTATTCTTTAAAGGTATAAGCACCGAGCTCTATGATTAAAACATTTCAGTAGTTCGTGTGTAGCCGCGGTCTTGAAACATCATGGAAATACTTGTGGCTTTTATGGTATTTTTCGTTTAAAGAAATTTTCTTGTTAGATAAAATATTGTTTCAGCAGAAAGAGTCGTCCCTTATAAGCATGTGCGTACTACTACTAATATGGGACGACACTTAAAGCACATGCATTAGGCCCCGTTTTTCTTTCCTTTCAAGATTTCACTCGCCGCTCATACTGATCATGCCCGTCCAGACGAGGCTATAAGCTCTACTCGCCGCTCATACTGATCATGCCCGTCCAGACGAGGCTATAAGCTCTACTCGCCGCTCATACTGATCATGCCCGTCCAGGCCAGGCTATAAGCTCTACTCGCCGCTCATACTGATCATGCCCGTCCAGACGAGGCTATAAGCTCTACTCGCCGCTCATACTGATCATGCCCGTCCAGACGAGGCTATAAGCTCTACTCGCCGCTCATACTGATCATGCCCGTCCAGACGAGGCTATAAGCTCTACTCGCCGCTCATACTGATCATGCCCGTCCAGGCCAGGCTATAAGCTCTACTCGCCGCTCATACTGATCATGCCCGTCCAGACGAGGCTATAAGCTCTACTCGCCGCTCATACTGATCATGCCCGTCCAGACGAGGCTATAAGCTCTAATCGCCGCTCATACCCGTCCAGACCAGGCTATAAGCTCTACTCGCCGCTCATACTGATCATGCCCGTCCAGACAAGGCTATGAGCTTTACTCGCCGCTCATACTAATCATGCCCGTCCAGGCCAGGCTATAAGCTCTACTCGCTGCTCATACTGATCATGCCCGTCCAGGCCAGGCTATAAGCTCTACTCGCCGCTCATACTGATCATGCCCGTCCAGACGAGGCTATAAGCTCTACTTGCTGCTCATTCTGATCATGCCCGCCCAGGCCAGGCTATAAGCTCTACTCGCCGCTCATACTGATCATGCCCGCCCAGGCCAGGCTATAAGCTCTACTCGCCGCTCATACTGATCATGCCTGTCCAGGCCAGGCTATAAGCCCTACTCGCAGCACATACTTATCATGCCTGCCCACTCCAGGCTATAAGCTCTACTCGCTGCTCATACTGATCATGCCCGCCCAGGCCAGGCTATAAGCTCTACTCGCTGCTCATTCTGATCATGCCCGTGGAGGCCAGGCTGTAAGCTCTACTGAATTTTTCGTATGCCTTTGGTAAGATGTCGCCAAGAATTATTACGATTTTGTAACAAGTATGATTTACAAATGCAAAATACTTTTTTGTAATTAAACTAAACAATTGATTTATTAGTTTTCAAATAAACACAAAAAAAACACTAGCAAATGACGAAACAACAAATGCTATTTTAATACATAAAAATTTTCGTCGTTTTCAACAAGGTTAAAATGCATCCAAGTTTATGGCACTGGAAGTCACCGAGATTAATTTGTTCAATGTAGGCTCTGTCTCTATGTCTGTCTGTCTGTCTCTCTGTCTGTCTGTTTCTCTCTGTCTGTTTCTCTGTCTGCTACTATGGCATAAAGAAACATTAAAAACTAGGATCATTTCTTGCAAAAGAATATACTAATAATAAAACTAAGTTACTCAATTAACAATCAAAAAATTACAAATGGCAGATAACAAAAAAATGATATAGAAAACATACTTTTCATGCATTAATTTTGATCATTGCAAAAAAACTGACAAAGCACATAAAACGTGCGTACACAAGACAGACCGACGACAGAACAAACGTGTGTTCGAGTTTGCTATGCTTTTTAATTGACTGTGAGGGATAAGGTAAACACTTATGAGACATCAAATTTGTTACTCGTAACATTATTCAGGAAAATTATGGAAAAATCAACCAATCAAATGACATATAATTAAATAGTAACATGAAGTGTTTACTTCGTCATATCTACCTTTATCTGTTCTCTGCCTCTTCATTCGTTGTCATATAAAACATATATTTTTACTGTGGTTCAACCACTAATAAAAGTTTATTTTATATGACCACCACTTATGAAAACATAATACAATCTCACAAGGATATCAACAAATATCCTCAATATATACATATATACATATAATGTCACATTTTATTGTCAGTTAAAAGCTACCAATAAATGTAATATCAAGAGACTTAATGAATTCTATGCATGCATGACATTTCTTTAAGTTTCCCTTACGATGCTTTGTGAATTCCCGCTCTGACGCCAATAGCTTCGGTACACAGTCATTAATTGTACACATGTCAAAAGAAACCTTCCGCAATTCTGCATGAGAGCGCATCTATCCTGCAGTTATTATGTCCATCTTTCCTGTTCAAAGACATCATAAGTAATGTCATTTTCTTCAGTTGCCACAAGGCATAGTAATGGATATCCAAACAAATTCAATACACTTTGTGGGCTCCTCCTCAGTCTTTTTCTTTTCTTATTTTGCTTGGCTGCATCTTGGCAACGGATTCAAAATTACAAAGACTTTTATCCATTTTCAAAAGAACGTGTATTACGCCTCAAGCAGTCCACTTCAAGCATCTGAAACATAAATAAAGTCCCTTGCCAATGATGAACATTTATCCTTTATCACTTAGATACGTATTTTCACGCATTTGTAGTCCCTTAGAAAGTTATATTTTATTGAAGACCTTACTTACTAGATTCAAGTTTTTAAGGCTTCATCTCCAAACCTGAGATACTGATGAGCAGCAAACAGCATAAAGCCTGAACAGACTGCAAGTTACTCGCAGGCTGTTCTGGTTTTATGCTGTTTGCACATAGCCATTTTCACTTTGCTTCTGAGTGGGAAAGGGTTAACCTCAGAGTCAGACATTATAAACAAAAGTGCAACTTAAACTTTAGAAAACCAAAATCAGCCTAATGACTAATTTAATTATGGGAAATAGATCTTGAATGTTTGAATGAAATATGTCTACCAATTAGTGAAAAACTAGCTCAGACACCAATGCTGGGGCAAGTAAAACAGCTTGCCCCTTTCTTAATTTTATTTTGCTAAAAATGAATAAATAAACTGTACGTTTTTTTAACTAGTAGTTGTTATTTGGATGAAAATATATTATTGACAGACATGAAAAAAACTTCTTATATGTCCACATCCCTGCTACAAGAACTCACAGCAACAACATTTACCTTGTGTCTTGATGGGTTCCAAGACATTTAATGGAGCAATACCTCGCCCCACACTGCACACAGGTGTATGTAGAGATGTATCTTGATGGGGTCAAAGAATGGCAAAACAAGTTTGAAACAGCTACTTAAATCTCATAGCTTTATGTAAAGTCAATACTGATAACAAGTGTGACACTGTCACAAAGATATACCTGTCAACAGTTTTGTTTAGAAGGTCGCCGTGGTGTAATGGATATGGTGTCTGCCTAGCGACCGGGAGGTCATGGGTTCGATCCCCACTGTGGGAGCGTTCTTTAGATCTCCTCCTTAGACACCAAGTACTGGTTCTAGGAAATGGACTCGAGAGCGTTTCAATAAGCCTCAGGCTTTCGATGCAATCGAGCTTAAATAAATAGGTTTAAACTAACAGTTTTGTTTGGTAAAGACTTCTCTTGGACCTTGAATTGTGTACTCTGCCTTTAACAAAGAAACACGCTCGTCTCTATAAAAAGTAATTTAGATGGCCATCCAAGCTGAACCAAGTTATGTTCTGGACTTAGTCCTAACATTTCACCTTGATCTGTGACCAAGGCCCTTGAGCCTAAGCTTTTGGGTGTGATGAAGATTAAAAAAGGATGATTCCCAATATAATATTAAAAAAAAAAAATCTGACCACAATTTCCCCAAAATATGTCAAACATTTCCAATAAACTCAATAATTGGTTTATCATAAATTAATTTAATTCCCAATAATTTCAAAATATAATTTTTAGAAAGCAGTTTAACATGTATTTATAAACAATTGGTACACTGTTATTTATGCTGCTCCATATTAACAATTTTCCTTTTACTATGAGAACACAAATTAGACCCTGTTAAACACAAAGGATAATATGTTACTTGTCTAATATTTTAGCTTTGACCTTGATTGAAGGACCTGGTTGTTGTGAATAACACTGTCTTCTCAAGCTGATCATCTCTGCCAATCGATTTGAGCAAATACATCCATGCTTAACAAAGTTGTACTCTGGACGGGAAGCTGACAACGACAATGAGCGAGGCCTGGTATAGGGGAGATAACCCTGGGTTATCGTTCGGTAAGGGTAAGATTTAGGGGTCGGGTAGGGTTAAGGTTAGGTTTAAGGCTTACCCTTACCCAAACCCGACCCCTAACCCGACCCCTAACCCTTACCCCAACCCTCTAACCTTCCCATGCGCATTACAATACCAGGCCTCACTCGTTGTCGTTGTCCGCTTCCCACTCTGGACGATGTGTCAAGAGCTTATTTCCTTAATTTGACTTTTAGATCTTGAATTGTGACCATGACCTTTGACCTACTGATCTTGTTCATGACCTTCGACCTACAGACCTGGTTCTTGTGTGTTAACTCCTTCATCATGTTAAGCACTTTTGTCAAGGCATTTAGTCTAGCATATGCTTTTCACAAACTGATAAGAATGTATGGCTTCAATGGGAGATTTGACCTTGATTTGCAAGTTTGACCTTGGACAAACTGGCCTATTCTGGGAACAATACTTCGTCTCATCATGCCAGATATTGTAATATACATTCAAGCTGGACACAGGCATGCTCTGAACACAGGGTTACAGACTAATTTTGTTCATTTGACCTTGCACTGTTACCTTGACCCTGGTGCTTGTTGCGACACAAATATCATGATGGCTATTACTTCCAACAAAATATTTGAAAACCCATACATGTGGGACAACTGTCAACTGTATGCTCTGGAAAAATATTCAAGCTGCCCACCTGTAAACTCAGGTTTACAATTGGGCATATAAAAACTAAAGCCTGTCACAGCCATGATGAATGACCCCCTCCCCCTCAATGCTGCAAATTGTTATATGTAGCAAGTTGTTATAGAAATTCTATAGTAAACATAAGTTTTTGTCTACTGAAAGACAGACACAGATTTATAATTGTGGTATATCCAGTACATACCTCTACTCTACTTCCTTGCAAGGGGGAAAGAAGGAAGGGTGTACGAATACCTGTATTATGTGGTTTTAGTATTCTTCAAACTTAACATAAGAGATGTAAATATGGAAATTATTATGAGCCAACGCTTGAAAAATTGGGTTAAATGCACATGCGTTAAGCGTCTATATGTGTCCCAGATTAGCTTGTGCCTCCGCACAGGCGATCAGGGACAACAATTATTGCCTAAACTAAATTTTTGTTTAGAAAAGATTTCCTTATATTAAAAAAACAGCAACATAAAAGCGGAAAGTATCCACTGTGCACACTGCAAAGGGCATTAAACTCTGCTTTCCTGATCAATGCTCATTGCAAGGTGATTGGAAATAAAGCATAATACAATACATCTTTTTTACATCTTGTGTTTATGCAAGGATACCCGCAGACTGCACAGAAGTGTCGAGGGGGGAGCCTGGAGGGCGGGGCACACACACTCACGTAGTTGGGGGGATCCTTATTTGTCAGGTGCTGCAACACAATGTTCAACATTACAGAAAATGAGACTTACTCTGGGATAACAGGGCTTAATGTATTTGGGAAAAGTGTCATCCCAAATTAGCCTGTGCAGTAAAATGAGACTTACTCTGGGATAACAGGGCTTAATGTATTTGGGAAAAGTGTCAACCCACATTAGCCTGTGCAGTAAAATGAGACTTACTCTGGGATAACAGGGCTTAATGCATTTGGGAAAAGTGTCATCCCACATTAGCCTGTGCAGTAAAATGAGACTTACTCTGGGATAACAGGGCTTAATGTATTTGGGAAAAGTGTCATCCCACATTAGTCT
The DNA here is from genome assembly GCF_020536995.1 of Dreissena polymorpha. Lineage (NCBI taxonomy): Eukaryota > Metazoa > Mollusca > Bivalvia > Myida > Dreissenidae > Dreissena > Dreissena polymorpha. The sequence continues at coordinate 40,688,620 of NC_068360.1, forward strand.
GTGCAGTAAAATGAGACTTACTCTGGGATAACAGGGCTTAATGTATTTGGGAAAAGTGTCATCCCACATTAGCCTGTGCAGTAAAATGAGACTTACTCTGAGATAACAGGGCTTAATGTATTTGGGAAAAGTGTCATCCCACATTAGCCTGTGCAGTAAAATGAGACTTACTCTGGGATAACAGGGCTTAATGTATTTGGGAAAAGTGTCATCCCACATTAGCCTGTGCAGTAAAATGAGACTTACTCTGAGATAACAGGGCTTAATGTATTTGGGAAAAGTGTCATCCCACATAAGCCTGTGCAGTAAAATGAGACTTACTCTGGGATAACAGGGCTTAATGTATTTGGGAAAAGTGTCATCCCACATTAGCCTGTGCAGTAAAATGAGACTTACTCTGAGATAACAGGGCTTAATGTATTTGGGAAAAGTGTCATCCCACATTAGCCTGTGCAGTAAAATGAGACTTACTCTGGGATAACAGGGCTTAATGTATTTGGGAAAAGTGTCATCCCACATTAGCCTGTGCAGTAAAATGAGACTTACTCTGAGATAACAGGGCTTAATGTATTTGGGAAAAGTGTCATCCCACATTAGCCTGTGCAGTCTGCACTAGCCTATCAGGGACTACACTTTCTAAATCGCATTTTTGCTAAAAATAAACTTCCTTTTAACCAAAACAAGAGCTGTGTATGTGAAACACAATGCCCCCTACTGCCCTTTGAAGCCATATATTTGACCTTTGACCTTAAAGGATAACCTTGACCTTTCACCACTCAAAATGTGCAGCTCCATGAGATACACATGCATCCCACATATCAAGTTGCTATCTTCAATATTGCAAATGTTATGACCAAGGTTAAAATTTTTAGACAGAATGACAGACAGTCAGACAGGCCAAAAACAAATTATCCCCGATCTGGGGGCAAAAAAATACCATTAAAGTGGGGCGACACTTCACACACATGACTTAACCCTTTGAGCGCTGGAACCAGAATTTGAAAGCCTTTGCAAACAGTTTGGATCCAGATGAGACGCCACAAAACGTGGCGTCTCATCAGGATCCAAACTGTTTGCTATTCTGATAGTATTCTTTGAAAAAAATCTAAGAAAATGCTTATTTTAGAAATTCTGCAGACGACATTTTAGCAGACTACAAATTTCCCAGCATGCAAAGGGTTAAGCCCTGTGTTTTCCCAGAGCGAGGCTTATATGTAACATGTTGCTATTAAAAGAAATTCAGAGTATTACTTTGCAGACACTGTATTGTTGTGAGAAGCAATATCGATTGGGTGAAGACATGTTATTTAAAATTGCATGATGAATGTTGAAATAACAGTAAGCACAAAGCTTGGACAGACCAATGCACACACACTCAATCATAATACAACCAATATATCTAGCTTTCTGTATACAGGCTTAATTGTTAAATAAAATATTTTTGACAAATTTTGAAAAAGTAAGTTTGTATGACTCAAACAATTTAACAATACAATTAAAAGGTTGCTGAACATAATATGGCACTGGACTTACAACACTACTTGTACTGATAAAGTGGCTAGATTACATATATCCATATCATCAAATTAATAAATAATAAATAATGATTCAAATAATTCCATCAAAACAATGGCAGTAGTCTCTAAACTAGTTACTTTTAGAAGACCTTTGAATAAAAATTTAACATACAATTTTAGGACAAGGATGACTGGTTAAATCCCCACTTATAGGACAAGGATGACTGGTTAAATCCCCACTTAAAGGACAAGGATGACTGGTTAAATCCCCACTTATAGAACAAGGATGACTGGTTGAATCCCCACTTATAGGACAAGGATGACTGGTTAAATCCCCACTTATAGGACAAGGATGACTGGTTAAATCCCCACTTATAGGACAAGGATGACTGGTTAAATCCCCACTTATAGGACAAGGACGACTGGTTAAATCCCCACTTATAGGACAAGAATGACTGGTTAAATTTGCACTGCGAGAGCGTTATAAAGACAGAGTTCCTTAATATGGCTTAGACTTCCCATGAAATCAAGCAACATAGAAAAGTTTGAAATGAAGCAGTGAAATAAAAAAACACACTAGAAATACTAGTTTATCTGAGTGTAACCTCTTCCTCTATAAGCGCAGAAAAGCTCTTCTTGAATCTGTACTTCAGGTGATCACTGCGGTATTTCTTCTTCTTCCTTCCACCAGTTTGGGGAGCTGGGATTAACAAATAAATCACTTATAAATGAACAGTTCTACAGCAGAGCTTTTTTTAAGATACAATTTACTGGTATAGCAGGGGCCTTTAACATTTAAAATGGGTCATTCCCTCTTTAACTAGAAATGTGCCATTTACTGGTATGTCATTCAGCTATGAAAGTTTGAGATTCACCCAGCAGTTCAAGAGAACTTGAAAACACTTATTTTTGTGTTCTATATTCTATAGCAAAATAAATGTGCCTTGTTCTGATAAAACTGGGCTTAATTCATGTGCGTCAAGTGTCGTCCCAGATTAGCCTGTGCAGTCCGCACAGGCTAATCAGGGACGACACTTTCCGCTTTAATGGTATTTTAAGTTTCAAGAGAGTCCCTCCTTACCGAAAATCAAGTTTAGGTGGAAAGTGTCGTCCCTGATAAGCCTGTGCAGACTGCACAGGCTAATCTGGGACGACACTTTACGCACATGTATTATGGCCAGTTTCATCAGAACAAGACACAAATAAAAATCAGACTAAGAGCCACAATTGTGTGAAAGTTTGAGCAAGATCCAACCTCTACTACAAAAGGAGTTGAAAACACTAAATGTTAGAGCTATATATTGTTAACAGACAAAAGGCCATAATACTGCAAAAACTGTTTGCAGCCACAATTGCTATCTATACAATCATTTTCATATACTGCCTTCGTCTGTGAAATTTTGAGCGGAATCCGTCAAGCAGTTAAAAAGAAGTTCAAAACACCAGCTTTGGGACATGAAATACAGACAAAGGGATATAACTTTAAGTATGCCAACATATATTACTGCCAAAATTCCTACCTCTATAATCATCTATACATTAAGGTCATTTAACTGTAAATGTTTGAACAAGATCCACCCAGTATTTAAAGAGGAGATGAAAAACACAAACTTCCAGACATAGGGACATAAAGACATGCGAAATGATTAATGCCCCCCACTTTCTTCAAAATAATGAGGTTTCCTCTAGAACAGATCATATCCCATAATTGTGTTTACCTTGTTATGAAATTTTCACATACAAATTCCAAAGAACGATTTTTTCTTCCTTTAAATTAATGGCTATGGGCTGTATGAACCCTCAATTTTGCACAGTCAACAAAATTGTCTCAAACTTACTTTGCCTCTTTCCCATGAAAATATTCATTGCTTTTATTTCAATTTGTTCATTTATATAAAAGCACAATTGTCAAAAGTTAAACATTTGACAAGGATGAATAGTTTTGAGAACACTTTGCTAATAGTTAGGCATACACATCTGAAGTAAAAAAGCATGAAGTAAACAAGAGCTGTCACTATAGGATGACTTATGCCCCATAGAAAAGCTTGATAGAAGTTATGAGCTTTTTTCAAAACCTAAACGCAGATTTCGAAACCAAAACGCAGACCCTAAGTTCAAGGTCAAGGTCACAGGGGTCAAAATTTGTGTGCGTATGGAAAGGCCTTGTCCATATACACATGCATACCAAATATGAAGGTTATATCTCAAGGGACATAGCAGTTATGAGCATTTTTCAAAACCTAAACGCAGATTTCGAAACCTAAACGCGGACCCTAACTTCAAGGTCAAGGTCACAGGGGTCAAAATTTTTGTGCGTATGGAAAGGCCTTGTCCATATACACATGCATACCAAATATGAAGGTTATATCTCAAGGGACATAGCAGTTATGAGCACTTTTCGAAACCTAAACGCAGATTTCGAAACCTAAACGCGGACCCTTTGAGAATATTTCGAAAGTCCGCACAGGCTTATCTGGGACGACACTTTCCGCTTTTATAACATTTTTCGTTAAAATGAAGTCTCTTCTTAGCAAAAATCCAATTTAGGCGGAAAGTGTCATCCCTGATTAGCCTGTGCGGACTGCACAGGCTAATCTGGGACGACACTTTACGCACATGCATTATGCCCAGTTTTCTCAGAACACGACTCATATAAACTAAACAATCTCACTTGTGTCCATTGATTCCTCAAACTTCGGCGCCTTCTTGCTCATCTTAAGGTCTGCGTGAGGGTCGTCCTGGAAGTTGTCTGACTCAAGTGCCTCCAGGGCCTTACGTTGACGCCTGCGCCGAGCTGCCTCATCCAGAATGCGCTTCTGCTCCGACTCCTTGATTCTTCCTGAAGGATGGATACGTATGCATTGATAGGAAACATAAAGAAAATCATATGAATGATAAAAAAGAGCATAGTTTGCAATTAAAGAAAGTATCTTCTTAGTGTAAATCCAGTTTAAGTGGAAAATGTTGTCCCTGATCAGCCTGTGCGAATGAACTGGCTTATCTGGGAAGACACTTTATGCACATGCAATAAACTCTGTGCATCATAACACAGAAGCTTGGGTTTGTGTAAAGCCTTGGATATGGATTGGTTTATTTTAAATATTTAATACTTTGATAGATAGATTTTCATAAGTTTGATATTTATCATATTGCTTCCTTGGATTGTGTTAACCAGATTAACCCTTTACCACTTAGATACATAATTAACCCTTTACCACTTAGATACATATTTAACCCTTTACCACTTAGATACATATTTAACCCTTTACCCCTAAGATACATAATTAACCCTTTACCACTTAGATACATATTTAACCCTTTACTGTTTAGATACATATTTAACCCTTTACCACTTCGATACGTATTTAAACCTTAACCACTTAGATACATATGTAACCCTTTACCACTTAAATAAGAATTTAACCTTAACCACTTAGATACGTATTTAAACCTTTACTACTTAGATAGTTAAACCGTTACCACTTTTATAGGTATTTAAACCTTTACTACTTAGATACATATTTAAAGCTTTACCACTTAGATATGTATTTAACCCTTTACCACTTAGATACGTATTCAAACCTTAACCACTTAGATACGTATTTAAACCTTTACCACATAGATATGTATTTTTACGCATTTGAAGCCACTAAGAAAGTTAAATTTGATTTAAGACCTTTCTTACTAGATTCAAGTTTTTAAGTCTTCAATTCCAACCCTTAGATACTGATGAGCAGCAAACAGCATAAAACCTTAACAGACTGCTAGTTACTCGCAGGCTGTTCTGGTTTTATGCTGTTTGCAAATAGCCATTTTCACTTTGCTTCTAAGTGGAAAAGGGTTTTAACCTGATTTAGGGAATGTTTGAAAGTTTTAATTGACAGTCCATTTTTGACACACAACTTCCAGAGTTGTTATTAAAACGCAATATATTAGAATTAAACAAGAGATGTGTTTGTCAGAGACACAATGCCCCCTACTGAGCCGCTTTGATTTTATTAATTTTTTTATCATTCGGCAGGTAGAGATAATTATCTCCCTTTAAAGCTTACTACTTCCCTTGATTTGTTTTTTTTACCTTTGACCTTGAAGGATGACATTGACCTTGACCTTTTACCACTTAAAATGTGCAGCTCCATTAGATACACATGCATGCCAAATATCAAGTTGCTATCTTCAATATTGCAAATGTTATGGCAAATGTTAAAGTTTTCGGATGGACTGACGGACGGACAGACAGTGCAAATGCTATATGCCACCCTGCCGGGAGCATAAAAAACAAGAGATGTGTTTGACAGAAATGCCCCCTACTTCGCCGCTTTGAAGCCATATATTTGACCTTTGACCTTGAAGGATGACCTTGACCTTTACCTTTCACCACTCAAAATGTGCAGCTCCATGAGATACACATGCATGCCAAATATCAAGTTGCTATCTTCAATATTGCAAAAGTTATGACCATGGTTAAAGTTTTGGGACAGAATGACAGACACATACAATGACAGACAGACAGGCCAAAAACAATATACCCCAGATCATTCGATCCGGGGGAATAAAAAGAACTTGTAAAACATGTCCTTCTTGCTTATATTTATTTTTTATATCTTTGAGTCGCATGGAGTGCTACCTTTAAGATGCAGTGTATGTGAAAGCCTTAAGTTCTACAATCTAAAAACTAAACAAGGGCTGTTTGTAAAACATGCATGCCCCCCATATGGGCTGTCCGTTGTAGTGGCAGCCATTGTGTGAATACAATTTTTGTCACTGTGACCTTGACCTTTGACCTAGTGACCTGAAAATCAATAGGGGTCATCTGCGAGTCACGATCAATGTACCTATGAAGTGTCATGATCCTAGGCAAAAGCGTTCTTGAGTTATCATCCGAAAATCATTTTACTATTTCGGGTCACCGTGACCTTGACCTTGTGACCTCAAAATCAATGAGGGTCATCTGCGAGTCATGATCAATCTACCTATGAAGTTTCATGATCCTAGGCGTATGCGTTCTTGAGTTATCATACGAAAACCATTTTACTATTTCGGGTCACCGTGACCTTGACCTTTGACCTAGTGACCTCAAAATCGATAGGGGTCATCTGCGAGTCATGATCAATCTACCCATGAAGTTTCATGATCCTAGGCGTATGCGTTCTTGATTTATCATCCGGAAACCATTTTACTATTTCAGGTCACCGTGACCTTGACCTTTGACCTAGTGACCTCAAAATTGATAGGGGTCATCTGCGAGTCATGATCAATCTACCCATGAAGTTTCATGATCCTAGGCGTATGCGTTCTTGAGTTATCATCCGGAAACCATTTTACTATTTCGGGTCACCGTGACCTTGGACCTAGTGACCTCAAAATCAATAGGGTTCATCTGCAAGTCATGATCAATCTACCCATGAAGTTTCATGATCCTAGGCGTATGCGTTCTTAAGTTATCATCCGGAAACCATTTTACTATTTCGGGTCACCGTGACCTTGACCTTTGACCTAGTGACCTCAAAATCAACAGGGGTCATCTGCAAGTCATGATCAATGTACCTATGAAGTTTCATGATCCTAGCCCCAAGGGTTCTTGAGTTATCATCCGGAAACCACCTGGTGGACGGACCAACAGACCGACCGACCAACATGTGCAAAGCAATATACCCCCTCTTCTTCGAAGGGGGGCATAAAAACCTCTTCTTGAGTTTAACATGTAGTCTAAGATTCCAAGAGGAACATTTTGAACTGTATATTGAAGGTTGGGTGTCATTTGGACACTGGGCATTGCGAATTTTTGTAGATATTAACAGTTTCAAATTAAAGCGTAATTTTCATAGACATGACCATTTAACTTTTAGCAGTACATAAATTTCTAAGATAAACCGATCATTTTAGTCATAAAACAATTGGGAGTGGAGTTAGAGTATGCTGCAAAATTACTTCTTTGACATCCATTTTTTTTTTGGGGGGGGGGGGGGGGACATATCAATAAATTTAAGATCCTGGCAATTATTCACAGTGCTTAATTATTTAAAGACCAAATTAGTGTAGGCACAAAAAAAATTATTATCCAACGTAATCAACTACCACTTCCAGGGCCTGTTTCGCAATCCAATACATGTTGACTTCTGTTAGTGAGTTACACTTAGCAATTACTGTAGAACACTAATAACGTTAACCCTTTACCACTTAGATACGTATTTTTATGCATTTGTAGTCCCTCAGAAAGTTCAATTTAATTAACTCTTGCAGTGCTGGAACCAAATTTTGAAGGACTTTGCAAACAGTTTGGATCCAGATGAGATGCCACATAACGTGGCGTCTCAATAGGATCCAAGCTGTTTGCTATTCTGATAGTATTCTCTGAAAAAAATCTAAGAAAATGCTAATTTAAGAAATTCAGCAGACGACATGTTAGCAGATGACAAATTTCCCAGCATGCAAAGGGTTACAGACATTTCTTACTAGATTCAAGTGTCATCTCCAAACCTTTGATAATGATGAGCAGCAAACAGCACAAAAACCTGAACAGTCTGCAATTTACTCACAGGCTGTTCTGGTTTTATGCTGTTTGCACATAGCCATTTTCACTTTGCTTCTGAGTGGGAAAAGATTTAGCTGTATCAAGAGAGTTAGCTTCATTTAAGTAGATTAGTTAGGATTAGCACTAATGGGTTAACTCCCCTAACACTCGGTGTGCGTTTTGTGTTATTCACTAATATTGTATTTTAACAGACAACACCATGAGGATCTTGGAAAATGTTTAAAGAGTTTTTGTTTTAATTATTTTATTATTACAAAAGAAATAAAAACATATAGTGTTTCATTCTTTTTTACAAGAGAAATAAAAACATACTGATTTGTGTAAGGGTATTTAGTAATTACAATAGCCTACTTTATTATCAAGTGATAAACCCTCCACTAGTGACTACTGCATCTTATATACAGAGGACACATCTTCTAATTAATAACTTACAGGTCTACGCAAATTTTACAAAATTTGCAATCCATATAAGGGCTTTGCAGTATTTGATAGGACATTTTCTTGAGAGTTTTTTAATTACTCTAATCATTTTCACGGTGCGTTTCAAAATAAATTTTCATTCATTTGAAGGCAAAACAATGTCTTTACCAACTCAATCATTTACCAGATCGTTGTGTATCCATTATTCTCATACCATCGGCCTTCCTAATTGTATCATCAACTTTAACGAGTCCCCTTGAAAAAAACTCAAGGATTTCAAGGCATACAATGTTTTTCGATTTTCAGAAAGTTGGTTTTATTTACATTTTATTAATGAATAACAAGGATCATTTTGATAATTTCTGTTTTCTGTTGGTAAGTAGGTATACATGCCAGATGTTTTAAATAGTCCGAAAATAGTTTTAAAATTTTGCATCAATCTAAATTTAGAGTTTTAAAAATTGATGATTGGTTAAATAAAACACATGTTTGATTGGATGTCAAAAAGAGGCATATGCCCATGCACATTTCACTTTATGGAGTCATTTGCTTAGATAGTGCAAATGTGTGTTTACTTCTGAAAAATTGAAAACGTTTGAGTTCATGAAATTCTTGAACACATTTTTTGTCAAAATTGGCCAGAAATTATGAGTTTTTGTTGAGAAATATAAATTTAGTTCCAGTACTCCTGCAACATCGATACAAACTCCGAACTATTTTTCAAACAAACAAAAAATAGGTTTATAAGTACACAAAGAAACTGCACTTTCGTTTTGACCATGTAAATGACATCACCGGCACAGTAAAAATAATTCTCGAAATCGGCTGCACTTGATTGGTATATGTCAGGAAGTTTGTAAATCAGATTTAATTGGTATTTCTAGAAAATCCTAGATAAATGTATTCGTCATATCAATGCTTAGACCGAGTAATTACGGCAAATCGGGACTCAACTTGCGTAAAACACTTGCTCAATTAACCGTTTAACCCCACCTCCGTTCTCTGCAAAAGGTGGAGCTATGCACCTGCTGTTACTTAATTGGACGATTTCCATTGAATAACAAACAAACGATTGGTTCAGCATGTTGATTGCTAGAAAAAGGCAGCCAATTTTGTCGGTGAGAAAGGTGTTGTTTATGGCTTCAGACAGGAAGCTGCTTAATTTGATGACGTCAAACTGTCAATTCAAGCAGTCAGTGCAAATTTTCGCAAGACTTGTACTGATACAATTGACTCTTTGTTTACAATTTCAGTAAAAAAAAACCACTAGCTTACATTAAACTTTGGATTTTATTATCAGACTAAAGCAAAAGTGAAGTTAAAAATGTGATATATTAATTTGTGTAATTTAAAATACGACGTTTAATGTTGTAAATCTGCGAGTTTTCATGACAACAACAACTTTACAACCATTACCGCGCATCGCGGGGATAGATCTACCTCGATTTTTATTTTAAAAATTTAATTAAGATCTCATAAGTTGAGACTATAATTTTAATCCATTTTTGGAGGAAAAAATCTTGACTTATGACAGCATTTTTACAGTATGGTATTGACTTATAGATGTTTGTTTATTACAATGAGACAAAGTCAGATGATAGTTTAAAATTTCAAAAAGGTTCTGGTTGATTATTACTATAAACAAGAGCAACGCAAAACGGGTTTTGTTTTTTTAGAGGTCACAGTGACCTTGACCTTTGACCTAGTGACCCAAAAATGGTTGTGGTGTGTAGAATTCATCAAGGTGCATCTACAAATGAAGTTTTAAAGTTGTAGGTTGAAGCACTTTGATTTTAGAGCCAATGTTCAAAACCTTGATAAAATGTTAAGGTTTTAGCACGACGCGGATGGTGGACACGATGAGCTGGCTATGACAATACCTTGTTTTTTTTCCGAAAACAGCTGAGCTAAAAAATATACATATATCAGGGATCATATTTTCCCGCAACATCAATCGGTCTGGATATAAATGGGGAAAAAGTATCCGAAAATTTATGTCCGAAATAATGACAAATTACATTAAAATATATACCATTAATTTTGCCATTCATGAAGGTGGTATAATAAATGTACATGTAAAATTCCCTTATGCGTTGTTTTTTTTTTAAACGGAACATACGAGTTTTCTCAACTTGCTATTTCATTGTTGTTTCGTGTGCTGTTTTATCAGACTTTTTTTCATCGTTGTCAATATTATTAATCTGTGTAAGTCTATACCGATGTTTTTAATCTGTGTCGACTCGATAATAGCTTACAAACATGCACTGAACCAAACAAATGTCTGTGCGTAGGTTGGCTACTGACAATAACAAACCAAATAATTAAGAAATAATTCGTGTACGTTATAGTTTGTTGTCAAATAACCCACAGCCGATAGTTTAGATGCGTAGGGATTAAATTACGAGAGCGAAGCATTTGAAACCTCGCATCTAATTTTCCGGTCATGAGTTATTCAACAACAAACTATAAAGTACACGAATTATTTTGATTCTAACACGGTTTCACTAAAGATTTATACCATGTATATTATTTTTCTTGTGTACTATTTTAATTTATGTGAAGTTCCGCCCATAAAAATAACTTTCGGCTGTTCTGTCGATCAGATCCGCGACTTTCATTCATAATTATATTACCGGATTATTACGCTGGTGAAAATGTATTGGCATGTTTTGTTTAGTTACAGCGCGTGCTTTCAGACGCGTCTTTTCGGATGCGTCTTTAATCCACTGTTCACAAGTTTTTGATTCTTGGTCTGACGTGCAATGAACCGGTCCTGACCAGCTTAGAGACTGCAGCGAATGGGTTATCACACCTAATCGAGATAAGAATGTCATTAGGGTGTGTTAGCATGTACACTGTGTAATCGATTTCATGACATGGGAATTTTAGCAAACAGAATCGGACCGATTGTTTGGGATATTCAATTGGTTTTTCATGACCCCAATCGGTCTAGGACCAACAAAACCGAAAAAAATATGATCCCTGACATATATTTTTTTAATCCAGGGCGTGAAGATTAAAGTAAAGGGGGAGTGGATTGTCAGGCCTACTCGCCCTGCAGGGCGAGTGGCTCCGGAAAAAAGTTCAAGGCCTGAATATAAGGGTAACACGTTTACAGATTTTTCTAAACGTTTAAAAAAAATGAAATAAACGAAATGGTACCCCTATATTCTTTTTAAAAAGCATCAGTGCCATCGCATTTCCATATTGAAAGTAGTAATTATTTCCAGAAGTAACATTAAGTGCATATCCCATTCAAGGAATGACGTCATATTAAAACCAACTGTTCTCGTCTTTGTCCAACCATTGGGTTACACTTTTTCTACGTACATGCCGATATATTTTGTAACAAAGACGAATTAATATTGAACCCACATTTCTTCAATAACAGTAAACCGGTTTAAAAATTTTCAATGTTTAACTTAACAAGAAAAAAATGAATACCAATGAAGAAACGGCAGACAAATTTCCTCATGCACTTCTTGCCGACGCGCATGGAATGTACAAAACGATTTGGGGCATGCTCATGCAAAAAATGGCGGGAAAATTTTCTCGACCACTTTGTGTCGACACGCGTCAAATATTAAAGACATCTTGTCCATACATGGTGTATTGTTTACGGTATTGTGAATAAGGGCCATCAGGCGCACGTGAAACAAATACGAGTCTGTTTCAGCAGCTGTCAATAAGCTTTGCTACGTCGTAACGTAATGAACTAAAATAGATTCTGTTGATGTAAGACTGTCGTTTAAACGTTTACTGTTTTTGTAAACGTTTTTTAGCAAAACACGAAACGCGACCGTTAAAATGTGATACCCTTACCTGAATATACTGATTACTAAAGTGACTACAGTAAAGGTTGCATGATTACATTTGATCATTTTAGGTTTTCCACTTTTGGGTCAAATGTCCTGCAATTTTTTATGGAATGTCCTGATTTGAACCTAAAAAATTCTGGCATGTACAGGGCCCTCAATCTATCAAATCTGCTGCCAAATTTCGGCGGCAGTCCCCCACCTGAAAAGTATACTTTTTTCCCCTTTTGGGGGGGGGGGGGGGGGGGGGGGGGGGAAATTCCCCCTAAAAAATTTTTTTTTTTTTTTTTTTTTTAATAGAAAGATGTGTCTCATGATTATTATATCTCAATTCTATTTCAATTTAATTTTTTCAAACATACTAAATAATGAAAAATGCAACGAATATAGTGCAAACATGTACAAATGAAATAATGAGAGAGTAAGTAAAAAAATCCCCCAAAAAGGGAAACGCCGAGAAAATTCCTCCTCCTAAGGGCTGCGGACCCCTTCCCCCAAAGTAGTGTGAGGGCCCTGATGTATGATTATTAAAAGCTTTTTACATGATACAGATTACTACAGGGAGCTAAATCTAGCCAGTATTTTGAAAAGCCTATACAAATGCAGTTTTGGTGTAATGTCCAAGAATAAACATTTAAGTGTAGATTAACACATGTATGTGTTTTGAAATCTTTTCACTTAAAAAACTTATGTATTCATTAAGAGGGCCAATACAACAGTTATACATGCTACATACAAGTTATTCACCTTTAAGACAATTATTCAAAGACCACGGTTAAGAATTAATTATACACACACGTTCGCCATTGTTTTGTCATCAAATACTTTAGGTCTGTCAGAGATGATCTAACACCCACTCAGTATCATGTAATATCCGAAATAAGCCCTATCCGAAATCCGTACATGCTTCACAAATATCGTATGATCATTGTTAATGAGACACGCAGAAAGATGCAATACTGGATATCTATTGAATGACTTTTTTTTTTTAATACGGACTAGACAATTTTACCAAAAACCTATGCAATGTCATACTATAAAGTCTAATCAATAGGTTTTTGTTAAAACCTACCGGATTCTCGTTTCTCCGCCATTTCGGTTTTCTTGATTGCCAAAATGGGTACTTTGCCCAAGAATGGCCACTCTTGGTAAACTACGTCTTATGATAAATTAATATAATAAAACAGAGCATTTCAGCGGATGTCGGGAAACCCCTTTGACTAAGTTTAACCATGTTTAAAGCAATTCTATTATCAATAGCATCAAAGCAGGAAATTATCAAGTACAATTATTGTATTAATTGGTTACAAAAAAAGTTAAAAACTTCTTATCCCTCCAAAATGATTTTGCTTAATTTACAAAAGTCATAATCCAATGCCTGTGTGGTCTCACTAAAAAACAGCCAATTTTCAAGGCATAATTTCTTGCCTTTCCCTTTTTAGATTGTGCTAGTATCAAATTAATATTAATCTATCCTCTTTTGTAAAATCGATTAAAAAGATTTGTCGCTTCTATAACACAATCACTTACGGCTAAATGCAAACACTCTCAGAAAACAGGGCCACGGCAAAAGCCCAGTGCCTCAGTAAACGCTCCCTATACGTTAATCCTTCAATGTTTTCTCTACTGAAATGCGACAGAATCGCATTTGATGGATCCAATATAAATCAAGAGAGTGTCACGTACCTGTGACTGTACACCAATTGAACCGATAACCAGTATGGGAGTTATACTTTTGTTGTCGGAGAACTAGATAACATGTTTGTATATGTTACTACAACATTAAATGGTACAATTGTTTATGTCCTTTAAGTGGTTACTTTCCCAATTGACTTTTTCATAGCTAGCCGGCACAGATCCCTATAGTTTCGCTATTAACAAAAAAAAACTAGAACAATCTCTAGGGTTTGTGTGTTACTTATAGGCTACTCTCCTCTATTGCACAGGCAATTAGTTACTTACCTTACTGAAAAAATGCGGATGCCAGCTACAATATTTTTCCTTATACTTCTAAACATATAAATATATGCAAGAAAAGAAATTGTCTTCAATTACTGGTAAACATAGATATCAAGATTCAATATTTGCGTAAATGTTAACATCACAATAACCGATTTAGCGATGTCATTGACAACAGAGTCATGCGTATTAAGTGTTTTTGGAAGACAATACCGAGAATGATGGAGAGTCTTAAGCGTCTAATTCACAGATGATGATATTACTCGATGAATTACTTCAGGAGCATCAACATATTATTTACAGTTGGATACGCTACCGCGACATGTTTACCCAAAGATCTGTGTTTCTTGATATATCTTTACCTGTGATGAGGCTTATGGAAACATTAGTGTTGTTCTAATTATATGGTGTATGCAAAAAATAATAATGATATCTTGAACTGTTAAGTCTTTAGAACAAGTATAGATCGAGGGCCAAAGATTACCGTAATGAGATTAAATATACTTGGATACTTTTCTAACGCAACACTTTTAAAACTTGAATACCTCACTTATGAGTAAAGATTTTGTTTTAAAATTGTACATGTCATCATTTTAATACAATACTTAAGCACGTGGGGTAGGTATCATTTCCTCTTTTTGCACGTGGGAATCGTGAAACGCGACATACTTTTATTTTAATTTCGATTTCACCATAATGACATCATTCTATGAGGGTTCTTACACCAGGAAAACATAAAATAAATTTAAAAGGACTGTTAACCACGAATAACGAACAAATAACAGTTCTAAAATACCGTATTTTTTACAATTATTAATTTATATTGATTACGATTTCACGAGTGGTATATTACATTACTTGAAAAAAGTTCATATTTGCAGTATATTCGGTAATAAATTACGATGATGATCGATCTACTGGCGTCATTTATATTTAACTGGTAGTTACCTGGTAGACATACCCAGTAAAAATTAATACCGAATATACTGAAAATATGAAAACTTAACAACTTTTTGCAAGTAATGTAATATACCAGTCGTGATGTTTTAATCAATATAAACTAATAATTGTAAAAAATACGGTATTTTACAACTTTTCTTTCTTCGTCGTGGTTGACAGTCCCTTTAAAAACAATATGGCTCGCATTAATATTCTATAGCGCATTCGGCATGTTTCAGGCTACATTCCCCATACGCTTAAGCGTCCGTCGGTCAGAGATGAATGGTTTTATAGTGTGCTTGCACACAATGTAGGTACAAATGATCTCAAATAGAATTTTAAATACAAATCTTTATTTATAACTGAGATACTCAAATTTACAAATTGTTGCAGTAGAAAAGTCACCAAGTGTAAGCCCTTGTGGAAGGGGGACGAAACATCTCTAAAAGTTTTATAAACAAATGCGTGGCTTCAATGAGAAAGATATGTGCTCACGTTGTTACAGCCACGGGAGGACACCCAATGAATAAGCAACTCGAATGTGTTATATTCGTGACTTTTAGTTTTTTACGTTGTACGATTTTGAGAATTTGAAGTTTAAAATGGTGTTTTTTAGTGTGTTTTTTCTCTTTTTTCAATCAATTTCAATAAAATTTTTACAGAAATTAAAACTTATGTTTTGAATTATTCTTCGTCCAAATGTCATAACAATCCGTTAAAAACTTAGGGAGCTATATTGATTTGAAAACGTGTTGCGTTAGAAAAGTCCCCAAGTGTATGAAGCTTCATGTTTATTTGAATATAAATTATGCAAACATTGTTTATATTAAAAAAGGTTTCGATGTTGTTATATTTTCAGCCTTCAGAGGCTGGTAGCGGTATTGTGTTTTTATTATTTTTTAAGAAACCTTGTTTAAGACCTTTCTTATACTTAGATTCTTATACATTCTCTGTACTTATAAAGTAAACGTGTATGTTCATCAATTGAGAGTTCTGCAGGTTATACTGACTTTTTACAGACCATTATCTGACAAGCTGCCTCTTACTCTTTTATGTATGTTGACTTGGCAATGTGTATTAATGTGATTATAAGATTGGTGGTTTCGCCAAATAAATAACCTATGGACAGATTGATTACAAAAAACCCGAAAGTTGTTCTCTCACCATTGAGAATTCCGATTACACGTAGTATTCATTTGCCGTTAAATTATAGACAATTACTTTTTTCTAAACCTACAGTCAAATTAAGTTTACTTCGAACATCTTTCATTGGAGGTACAATGCGGCTGGGTTCTAGTTCGCAGCGTAATTTAGCTCCGTGTAATCGGTATCCTACAATAAATAAGTGCAACTCCAGGAAGTGTTTATGTTGCAAGTTTTTAAATATGTCCTCTTTTATTCTTTCATCGGTTAATAACCGCAAATTTTCAGTTAATATTAAATCCGATGTCTCATGAAATTCTATGCATGTGGTTTATGTTATTACTTGAAATGTACCCTGTTGTGGTGCGCAATACGTTGGGCAGACGGGTAGATCACTTAAAACACGTTTTAGGGAACATTTTTTTTAAATTAAAAATAACAATAAATTTTATAACTTCATTTACCAGCACTTTAATAAAACAGGTCATAGCGTAACAAATATTTCAATTCAACCTGTGGAGCAACTTATTTTTAATAATAGTACTTCAAGTCAGTGCCAATTAAAAGCAAGGTGCATGTCAGAATTTGAATGGATTAAACGTTTGCAATCAGCTTACTCACTTGGATTAAATGATAATATTCTAAATGTTGGAACAATTTCTAAAAATAAATCGATTAATTCATTTTCTCTGTTTAGTAAACGTCTAAGAAATAAACGTTCACATGGCATTAGGAAAAATGGTAACTTAAGGCGTAAATTTAAACGTCTGCTTTCTTTAAATGATTGCTACACAGTATTACAAAATGGGGGTAAACATAAATTACTAAGTGCACTTTGCTCTCTTTCTGTTTCTTCGTTGGCGCATATTGATAAGGAATGTAAACTTATTTTACTTCAATCTGACTCTCTATATGAATGTGCTTGTATTATCGAATCTTTCACTGACTACTATCTTAAACCTTTTATTGAAAATGTACTTAACAAAACTAGAAATCGTATCAAACTTGAGTTTTGTAACAAAGGTCTTGATTTAATTGACCTTCCTAAAATATTCAATGATAAAAATGTACGTCGGTTGATTCCCCCTTATTTCCGCAATACTGAATCACCACTTATTTGCTACAAATATAGTAGACCTGTAAGAAGTATCGTTTTTAATTATAATTCTATTTCCACAGATAAAAATGTAATTAGAAATTGTCCTACATTATGTGACTGTACTAGTTCTAAATATATATATGGTCCAGTTGGACATATTATTACTGGGGACCTTAATTTCATTCAAAATAAAAACCTTAGAAATTTGCTACGCAGAGGCCCTAAGTACAGACTGCCTATTCCTGTTGATTTTGATGACTGCATTAAGAATATCGTAACATCCTTACATGATTATTGCACTAAATGGTGCAGGAAGGAAAATGCTGAAATTACTGCACTCAATGATTGGAAAACAAAAATATTTAGTATGGCCATGAATAAAATATTTTTTTATGATACACATCCTTTGGCCCTACCACATTCACCTAAATTTAATAAACAAAATCTCTGTAAATTGCTTGAAGACTTAAAATCTAAATTCGTCTTAGTTCCTGCTGATAAGGCTGCTAATAATGTTATCATAATATGACGAGTGTTTTATGTTCAAACTATTTCACAAGAACTTTCACAAACTACATCATATTGTGAGTACAATAAGCAACCTAATGAAATTATTACCGACCATATTGCGCAATGCATAAAGTTAAATGTAATAGTCAATATTACTGACAAGAAATTGCCATCACTTTACTGGATACCTAAATTACATAAGACGCCATATAAAAGTCGTTTTATCGCTAATTCAGTGTCTTGTACCACCAAACAATTATCAGTGTATCTTACATCTGCATTGAGTGCTATTAGATATCATATAGCTAAATTTTGTAATAAAGTTTATGAAAATAGTAATATTAACCTATTTTGGTCAATAAAAAAACACCTTAGAAGTTATTGATAAAATTGAAAATAAAAAATATAAGGTGTCACAGGTAAGTACTTATGATTTTTCGACACTATATACAACGCTTCCTCACGCTTTAATAAAATCCAAACTTGTTTCTTTGATTGAAAAAACTTTTGCTAGAGAGAAATGTTTGTATCTAGCTTTAAACACTAAAACAGCTTTTTTTACTAATCAGATATTAGATAATTACATCATTTGGACTGGTCTTGACTTTTGTGCAGCACTTACTTTTCTTTTGGATAACTTGTTTGTTGAATTTAATGGTAAAATATTTAAACAAATTATTGGCGTTCCTATGGGTACTAATTGTGCGCCACTTATAGCTGACCTTTTTTTATATTGTTATGAAAGCGAATTTATGTTAGAATTATCTAAAAACTAAGCAAGTAGATTTGATTAATTGTTTTAACCTTACTAGTAGGTACATTGATGACATACTTAATTTAGATAATCCATTATTTGAACAATATATTCACAAAATCTACCCAAAAGAACTAGTCTTAAATAGATCGTGTATATCCAATACAGACGCTGCGTATTTAGACTTACATTTAACTATTAATAATAATTTGATCAAAACTAGTTTATACGACAAACGGGACGATTTTAACTTTGAAATTGTGAATTTTCCGTTTCTAGATGGCAACATCCCTAAAGGACCTTCCTATGGTATTTACATTTCGCAGTTGGTACGTTATGCTAGAGCATGTTCGTGTATTAAAGATTTTAATGATCGTAATCTAATATTAACTAAACAATTGCTAAAACAAGGCTTTTGAATCATAACCTAAGAAATAAATTTGTTAGATTTTACTCTAAGTATGGTGATTTAATTTCAAAATATAATGTTTCTTTAAAATGGCATTTAAATAATGGAATCTCCCATCCATCATTTTATGGAGATGTTTTGAAGCGTGTCCGCAAATTAAAATATGTTAAACCAAATGTTCATATTAAACTTTTCAATTTAATTAACTTGTTTTTATCAAAAGGATACGATGCTTATGTACTTAAAAACACGTGTTTGATGGTTTTCGATTCACTATATCTTTCTTCCCTTAAAATTTGGAATCATTAGTGATATTATAGGCATTTTTCACTGTTGAATAAAATTTTGTCATTGTGTCGTATTAACAAATCTGCATGAATACTACATTATAGGCATTTTTCACTGTTGAATAAAATTGTGTCATTGTGTCGTATGAACAAATCTGCATGTAAACTACATTTGGACTCAAATCGTACATCAAATCATTTCTGTCTTCAGTTGTCAAAACACCTATATACTGTTTGATTCCAATAATGTCGCTTTAATGGTATTACCATTTGTATTCATTTGCTTCTTAATATTAAATCACGTAAACTTGTTTTATTAGTAGCACAGCCCCATGAATATTTTTATTTAGTACTGCCCTTGGAATTTGTTCACGTCATTATGTCATTATTGATTTTTGTGACGTCATACGACCGACTTTCCCAGTTGTAATCTACATGCATAGGTCATTGGGTTTATAATGTTCCATTTTATTTATATTTTCTCTCTGATAGGCGTTTCTTGTTTGATTTAATTATTTTTTAATTTGTTTAGCAGTCACATAAACAACCAAGCTATGTAATATGGAATTTTTACACCCATTATTGCTGCTTCTTCCTGTATTTGCGCGATGATATCTGAGATATTAACTCTATGATTCTACATTCTCAAATCTTTTCTATAAAGAAAGAATGTAGTTGACAATTGTTAATAGTTTTATTTGATCGTTCGTCAAAAGTTGTAATTCTGTTACTCTTGTATCTTCAATGCAATTGAGTAATTAAATAGTAATTAAATTGAATGCGTTTTAATTCCCTTTTATTATTGTTTAATTTGAGTTACAATGCTATGACGTTAAATTTTATTTACACTTAAATGTATTATGAAGTGTGAGGTTGAGCGCTCTATAACCAGGTTTAAACCCCCAATGCTTTGCATTGACCGTTCCAAGGCGGTGACCCCAGCTTTATTCATATTTTGTGTTTATGTTGTTTTGTATTGTGCTGTATTGTGCTGTTTTGTACTGTTTGGGCAATCGGTCACTTGCCTTAAATAAGGACCAACTAATTGTTTTTAATGAAAATTCAATACTGCTCCAGCAGCTGGAGTTTCACTTCTTTATATTGAGTTAAGTACAGGGTGTAGGACTGTTAGAACTCCAAACATAACATATCCATGATCAGTAATCTCCAACCCAACAATTTGGTCGACCTTGATTGTATTTTAATAGTCCGCAACTGACTACACCCCCCCCCCCGCCAAGAACAAAGTTATTGTATGTGCACCTGTACTTAGAGCAATAGAGCTTTTAGGCGTGATTATGTCAACAGGACACAGCCTTAAGCGATAGTTTCAATACATAAAACAAACAGAAAAAACATGAGCACGTGCACCGCACAAATGTAGACTCGGTTAGAGCATTAGTACCCTGCTGTCATTTATATGACGATATTTCATGTTTAACAAGTGGAACCAACATGAATTTCACTTCAGGACAGTCATTTTCCAAGTTTCTGAACTAGTTAAATATCAATTCTTCTCTGAAGTTTATTAGATAGTAGTTTAGCAAAATGTATTTCTAACAATGACTTTTATTTGGTAGGTGTATGTGCTTCTACTTGAAGTGATTGTCTTGCAAATGCACTCGAATAAAATTATGTTTTCAACGTAATACATTTCATCCGTTGGATTCAAAGGGACACAATCCTGATTTGATTTTTACTTTGCGTAGTCCTGATACATAAATCTACAATTCCCCCCTCCTTTTTATCGTTTTAAGTTCTGGATACAGGTTAGAGGGATAAATTAAAGTTTTTTTTTTATCAGAAATATCATTAACTGTTTACTATGTGTGCAAACAATTTTTTCAAATGATTTTACCTGTATTATTGTCTACATAGTTATTGACATACGAGGTTGAAATATATACAAATATGTTCACAGCCTGTAATATAACTTCTTCGGAATAGTTTTAATATTTGGAAATTTAATTAAATCGTACTTAAAATCTTTGTTATCTTTTTAAGTCTATATGCTAAGAGTTTAGACCTAAATCTTATGTTTGGAGAACAGTTTGCTATATTGCATTTAGGGATGATGCAGTTCTCTTTTCATAATAATTGTGAGCATTTTCCTACTATATTGCATTATGAAAGAAAAAGTTGAACTACGCCGTGATTTAAATCTTGCGATCTACGCAGAAGGTTGGGGGTATTATTTAGGTTAGATAACTTAGTTCCTCAAAGTAGTACCTATTGTAAAGAGTTCATTTTCTCTTCATGTTTAAAAGCAATTAAGCGATCGCACAGGTGTTTTGTGTTTAAATCCATGTTTCTTATGTGTGTCTATATTGTTTGGTGCATTTCCTTAGGGATAACGTTGAAGATAAACGTGTGGAGTGCGTGTATTTAAATACGGTTCTTTTTGTCGGAATAATTAATCTCATATCCGAAACCGTGTTTTTCGAAGATGCTTGCATTTTTGCGAATTTTTACTTTCTTAGAAGTTGCGAGACGGACTATTTTTGACTATAATTGTTGGAAGAGCACAGAAATATCTTTAAAATGATACCAGACTTGCACAAATTGATGTGCCTGAAAGTAATGAAAAAATGCATTGAAAGTTGGCAGGAATTAGTGTAATCCAACCTCTAATCGATGTAATTTGTACGCATGCGCATTCTTTGTCAATGACCGGAGATTTTCATCGGAACTCCCATTTTGCGTTACACCAAGACAATTTCTATTTTACGTATACTATGCCTGTTGATCAACATCAAAATGGCCAGGGTCTAGAACAGCAGGTTTGTTTGTACAACGCCGGATGTTTGATCTCAACATAGCAATACATGACAACTACAAATTTTCAAAAGCCGCGTGCTTTTGTCTAGAAATCCAAGATGGCTGCGTTATCGACCAGAAAACAGAATTTTGAAAATGATCTTGAACATTCAATATTGCATTTGACATGTGATTTGCATAATATGATTATAGGTGCTACCTAATTTACGGCGAAAGCTTTTTAAGTTTTTTTGATAACCATGTATTTTTAATAAATATATGGACATGATTGTGTTTCAAAATATTTTAATTGTTGCAATAATAAAGTAATGCATCCAAAAAACGAGTTACATGTTCCAAGCTTAAGACTCTATTTTTATTTTTTTCTAGCCACATGAATTTATAGCTGGTTCGGTGTCTGGTATAGTGGATGGGGGTGTCTGCTAACTGGCTTAGTCACTGGGAGGTCTCTGTATTGATCCCTTTAGTGGGAGCATTCTTTAGATAACCCTAAAGACATACTATGGCGTACCATTTGGGTTGAAAGTCAAGAAGACCTACAAGTTAAAGAGAGAAATGTACGTCAAAGTACAATAATTGTATGTCGACATAAATATAAAATACACTTCGAAGTATATATTTGTTCTTCGACATACATGTTTGTACTTCTACCTACACATTTTCTGAACAGCCAATCAAAACACTAGTCTCTTGAGCCGCTTTTCCTTCAGATTTATTCATTATAAATGTTTAAAATCTCTTTTTTTAATTGAGGACAAAATGAATAAAAATATCAGAATGGCAAAAAAACAACACATAGAAGTTTCAAGTATTTGATGCATTGAAATAGATGATATACAAATTTGAAGAAGATTCAATTGTTACCTTTTTAAAATTAAAAGTATTCAGCGTATTGTGAGTATTTTTTGATCATGCGGGGCGGAGTATCCCGACCGTCCAGCGCATAGCTGTGTAGGAAATTCCAATAGTAACCAAACAGTTACCAAGCATTAACGGGATAAATAATGTATTATAACCTCACCGCAGGGATGGAAATTAGTGCTTGCCCGTGAGCCGGGGCAAGTAAATTTTAGCCTGGGCAACTAAAATTCAAAAGTTGGTAGTCCAGCCGGGCAACTAGCTTTTTTAAGCTTGAAACATTCAAGTACAATTAAACATTTAATAAAATTGGCGACTGTTGATAAATAATTTTAATAATATTTATTCATAAAGGCCAAGGAAATTATTCAACTCAGACTCATATTAAGACATTATACACAAAAAGAGTGTAATGTAAGCAATTTTGTTCAGTTATCTTTTATTTAAAGAAAGTATTAGATACACATGACCATACATGTACATTGTACTGAGCTCGTTAGTCTTTAGCTGGGCAACCAAATAATAAAGATTGTAAAACTTTAGTTTTCATCCCTGCACCGTTGGTCGTATTTTGTGATAACCATAACTTGCATAAGTCAGAGGTTAATTCCGCCACACCAGGTCAATAAATACGCACAATATCTGTGAGTTAGCGGTCGATAGTCGCATAATTTGGTATAAATTATAATAATAATAATGTTTAATAAATACGCACAATATCTATTAGCAAGCGGTCGATAGTCGCATAATTAAGTATAAATAATAATGTTCAATGTCAAATGTCTCTAAAAGCAACAGACGTAAGGTGTCTTCTGATTGGATAACACTCAAGGGTCGGTGAAAATTGTACGTCGAAGTACATTTCTCGTTCTACCTAGTAGGTCTTGTAGACTTTCGACGTCATGGTACCTCATATAGACACAAAGTACTGGTCCTACCCAGAACAGTTTGTTTCATCAAATGTCTCAATTCAGATTGACAGCTTGCTAAAGCAGTTGCATTAAGCATACAGTACACTAAGCCGGGCGTGTCCTGTGTTACAATTCCATTAGTTTGTTTCCTTGATTCAAATATGATTCATGTCATGATTTAACATAATCAAAATCATGTGATGTGTCATTTCAATTTTGATTGACAAATTTGGCAGGATTTTTTAATCCAACAAGTTTTAGGCTGTCAAATAACACACACTATGTATTGAAAGCCATACCTGGAGCTTTCGTCTGAATATCACTGGCTTCATCAGAAGAATGATTTCTATTGTTGGGAAATGTTAAGACCACTAATTGCCTTCTTATTTATTATCAATGTATAATTATGTGTAACAGCATAACAACATACTTGTTTCGCAATTAAAATATTTAATAATACAGGTATCTTGCAGGTTTCTAATTTTCTTTCGCAAACTATAGTTTAAATTTGTCGCCGCACTAAAAACTAGCCATTTCGTTGCAATTCTAAATCACAGTCTAACTGCATACACTTAGCTCTATAGTTACAATTTGAATCAAATATTAAGAATGCATCATGTTATTCATCCATATTTTT
>NC_068360.1:40713290-40763290 GCF_020536995.1 Dreissena polymorpha
GGCTGCCATATCTTTGGTACATGTTTTGAAAAATAAAGGTGACACTGATGAACCTCATTGCCGTAGTCTTTCGTAATCGGTTTGTTCGCAAAGCAGAAAATCAACCCATTGCTTTTAGAATCACTAAACCTGAGCTTCACAAACTGTATGTATTCAGGTTTAGATATATGAATGACAACTTGTTCTAGGTCTGTTTGTGTGAAATCAACAGGCAAAACATGTTTTCTCGTTGATAACAATGTAACACGATGAATCAAAACCAAAGTTTGATTAATGTGTGTAGCTAACAACTCGGGTTGGTTTGCTTTGATGAGTGTATTCAATTTGCTTTCGCCTTTCCTTCCTCGATGCAACGAGCCATTCTGTTTTCAAATTCACAATTTAGTTTTTATCATAATTTGTATACGACGGGTTTTATAAATCTGCATGCAAAACTGAATGTGTCTCATTTACAATCTGACAACAGAAGCGACAACATGTCGTCCAAACATTGTGCGAAAAATTCATTCGCGAGAAAAGAAATTTCAATGCGAATGGTCACCAAAAGAAGTACATTTTAGCGTTACATGTCCTTTCACAGATGTCGAGGGACTGCGTTTTACGTCGATAACTAACAGTCCGTATGACTACTTGAACTACAAGCCAACGCTGGACCATGTGTTTCTCGATGAACCGACACTAGCTGCGTTTGAACGATATGTTGACTTGATGTTTTCTGTTGCCGATGAAAAGATTGATATGTGCTACTTCAAAAATATGAAAACATTAGTACCAGAACATTTCGCAACTCTAAACGAGCGCATAAAGAAGGGTAGATACATGCAGTCGAATCCCACGTTAAACTACAGACTGCCGATATGCATAATACCAGTGTTGGAGTTGCACGGAATCGAGGAGTTTAGCAAAGTCTATTCGGTGAAATCCACTTGCCTATCTTTGGAAAGGACACAGATACGATTGAAGCTGAACACCCTACTTTCGAGCAGTCATGACAGTACTCGATTGTTCGGAAATGATATCGTGGAAATATTGGTGAAAAAAGGAGTGCTACCGAGTAAAAACTTTCAGCTTGTCAGTACACAGAAAGAGCTCACAATAGGTCTGAAAATTGTGAGAAGGCTGTGTGAAATATACGAAGCGTTGCAAACTGGCATCGAAATGAGAGAGATGAATGCTAACGTATACTCACTGCAACCAAAATATGGATATCCAAATACAAATTTGTGTCCAGGCGTTAGAGGTTTTGTTTGTGATGCATCCTTTGTACATAAAGCATTGGAAGAGTCTTCAAATTGAAACGGAGCTGATTGATGGGGGAAAGGGAGACTAACCAATGCTATTCCTAATCGTAAACGCAAATTTGCTGAACATTCAAAGGATCAGTCCAGTCTCCCCAAAAAGATGCTTTGCAAAACACAAGAACAAACATGGAATGACTTGCCTTGTTCTGATAAGAAGGCGTGTTCGGAGCAAAACGAGATAATCAGTATGCCGGTCGATTTGGCAGTCGTGAAAGAAGAAATGCGTGGAAACGTTTCACCCAGAACAAGAGGTACAGAAGCCCCAATGCCCGTAGCGAAATGTTACCTGAAGAAGACCCATGTAAAGTTTACTTCATCAATCAGTGTCAAAACGAAGAACACGAAGATATGCTCTCTCAAGCGGTTAGAACATGCATTCCCAACATTCACATCCCACCGAACTTTGTCGCATTTTGTGTGTCGAAGGAATTGCTGACAAACGGCCCTCGTTTTGTACATTCCTGCAGATTTTGTGTTGTAGTCTGTTGTGTGCAAATTTTTTGTTATATAGCTATTACATGTGTTTTGTTAGATGAATGAAATAAAAACCAGCTATGTTGCGCTTCATACTATTTGTCTTGTTTGTGTCTCTATGTAGCTGTAACGATAACTGCTTCAAGAAATCGCCAGAGCGCGATCTGGGTATATACAATGGTGCATTCTCGATCGTTTCCTATGATGATGCGCTAGACAAGTTACGCAAAATTGTATATATTCCTGAGAGAATGTACACAACGCAATATGATATTCTCGAGGCCATACGAAAAGTCATAAATCAAAATTTGGGCGTGAAAGACAATTATTTGACCATTGATAATCACAGGGACAGGTTTTGTTTCCAAATCAAAGGCAAACTCTGTTTGATTTTGACCCCGAATATAGGTAGGATGCTAGCTACTGATTCTCTATGGCGATTCTTGGTACCAGACAATATATCTAATCATGTTGCAGACATCGAAAAACGCAGTAGCGATAATGATTTCGTTACATCGACAGTTTCAAACGAAATTGACACACACACAAACAGCGAAATGGAAAACACAACGCTTGCTTATATCCCCAACAATGGTTCGACAACCACAAAGGTTAACAAAAAAAGCACGCAAGCAACACTGAGAGTTGCACACGAAAATACCACTAAAACATTAAGTAAAAAACATAACACATCAGTTGTCAATGCCCTTAGCGATGGTTCAACAACCACAAAGGTTGAAGAAAATAGCGATCTTGGCACATCGATAGTTGCAAACGAAACTAGCACACAACAAAACTACAGTAAAATCCATAACATAACGAGTGGTAATATCACAAATAATGGCTCAACAACCACAAAGGCTAACGAAAATAGCGAAACAGGATCTGTCCTTGTTATAATCGAAGTTGTGTTTTGCATTCTAGCCGTGTTTGCAATCGTTCTTGGACTAATAGGATTGTGTATAACGTTATAAAAAAAACACAGGAACTAAAATAAATATAAAACACACTTATACAAACGGATCTTGTCATTCTTGATGTTCTAAGCCAACCATGCGGTCGTTTATCATTTTGTGTTTTTTCATTGTTGTCCGCGCAGACACAACAGTTCAAAGCTGTTTCTTCAACAACCACATCGAGAGTTGCAAACAAAACTAGCACACAACAGAACTACAGTGAAATCGATAACATAACGAGTGGTAATATCACCACCAATGGCTCAACAACCACAAAGGCTAACGAACATGGCGAAAAAGGATCTGTCGACGTTGTGTTTTGCATTCTAGTCGTGTTTGCAATCGTTTTTGGAATAATAGGATTTATGTCGTACGTAATAAAAAGATCATAAGAACTAAAATAAATATAAAACACACTTAAACAAACGGATCTTGTCATTCTTGATGTTCTGAGCCAAGCATGCGGGCGTTTATCATTTTGTGTTTTTTCATTGTTGTCCGCGCAGACACAACAGTTCAAAGCGTTTCTTCTTACGGTTTACAAAACTGTTATTGCAATGTGTGTGATCCGACTAAAAGTATTGGTAAAATATATGATGGATCTTGCTACTTTATCAGTATTGAGCAACAGTTCAAAGTTGGAAACCAGTTTTCAACGAACGTCAATGTACGTAAAACTGTAAACAGCACCGACTATAATGCATACGATGTGGTCATTTTTGGACATAAAAACATTCATCTAAAAACGGTTTTCACTCAAGTAAGCAACGAATTTATTTTAAACAACATCCAAGGTTCTATCAAGATAGCGCTGTTCAACAACAAAGATAGGCCTGCTCAATGCGTTCATTTGTTCAAACGAAAATATTTGGGCATTTCATGCGAAACGGCTAACGTAGCGCTGTTAAAAGCGGATCGAGGAGAGTTTGTGACTGTGTCACCTTTCAATCCGCGTGCGTACAAGACATGTTCATTTGACGAAAACGCAGCAGCGTCGATCACATCACCTAAAACTTGTTTCGTGGTGAATGAAGATGGCCAGTGCTTACCAGCAGTGCTGCAAACAGAAGAAGAGTTTCAAAACGCTTTTGACTATCTGATTAACAGAACGCACGACCCGAAGGTGAATGCAATATCTCAAAATTTGATGTTCAAAATTGACAGTCTGAACGAAACGCTCGAATTAAACGATTACGCGATAGTCTATTCGCGAGTGTCATATGATGAGAACAATACGTGCTTGTATATCGACGTGAATGAAAAATCTATTTCGTATGAAAGATTGTACAACAAAACGAACTCTGTGTCAGATTAGAATTCCTGGTATGGGACTGGATTCACCGAGTGACGATGATTCCAAAATAAACAGCTTTTGGGTCTTATTTATTGCACTAACATTTGTGGTTGTTTCTTTGGTTATAGTTATAGTTATTGCGTATGTGTTGCAAGGATTTCAATCTAGACGTTTACAAACTACTACAACAGTTCAAATAACAAGCGCCTAACTCGAGTATAAAACCATTCACGCAAAGTCAGTAGTTGTCATAACGTAAAAAAATGTTCAGCTGTGAGTTTGTGGCTGCGATGGTAGCAAATTACTTGGAATGCAAGCAGTTTGAGGACTCAAATGACACTCTTTGTGACATCGTCGAATGTGTGATTTTGCTTGTAAATAGCACTGTTACGATGCATGTTCTTACAAAAGATGAACTGACCATAGCTTGTTTTGATGAAGACTATTTCGCCGAATTGCTTGAACAAAAGCTGAACAATGGTTTGAGCTGGGATGTGTTTGTGACAGCATTTGTTTTGTTTGCGGCCGTCGTACGTGAAATATCGAATTACAACGCTGAAGGCTTCTACCACCTGAATAAACTACAGAACGTGTTCCGTAAATATAGACTTACTGACTGGGTTGCAAATCAACCTGGCAAATGGACATCGTTTGTACAGTATTGTAAGCGAGTTTGTTGAATAAAAAGTAGAAACAGACAAATTTGTGTTAAGTTGTTTTATTCAGTATCGCATTCACATTCAACTTCACTTTCTATAGATAACGATATGTTCGAAGCCAAATTTTCGAATAATTCATACTCATCGTTAATGTCTTTGAGACCAATCATATCGATGATTTCTTTGCACATATCAGAACCATTGGTTTTAAGCAAACCGTGTTTCTTCTCAACCACACCATCGCGGTCAAAAATGTTGAAAATAGTTTTGTATCGTCTGGTCTGTCCATAACAAGCATCAAGTCGTCCTCGTCGTCATCTTCACCCAATCTTACATACACATTCAAATGAACTGTTAGTCCAAAGCATGTGATTTTGATCTGATAATCGAACTCGGGTTGAGGTTCATAGTCAGGAGAAAAAAATGCATATGGTTCAAATGTTTCAGATTTTGACATGCGAAACAATTTCACCCTAGGCTCCTCTGTGGATATTATGCTCATATGCTTTGATATGATGTCCCACAACTTATTCGCAGCAGATTGAGATTTGATTTTCCATTTTCTTTTCTGTATACGTTTCTGCTCTGGTGTTTTCAAACGAGCATTGAAGCATATGCATTGAACGTTCTCCATGTTCTAAAATGTGACCAATGTGGCAACGTTTACAGACAAAGTGAAACGGTTTGTGAAATAGATCGTTACAAAATTTGCATATAAAAGCGCAGCATAAACAGTAAGCTTCATTTCATTTGTTGATGTTCGCGACTCTATTTCTTGGCATTTTGCTTATTCGATTCATCATCGAAGAACGAAACCCCGATTTTTGGGATCGCAAAAAGACTAAACTTGACAACAACAAGAAGCCATGATCGGTGTTACAATGCTTGCGATGATCTGTATTCAAGACTTACGATGGTGGTTTTCTGTTAGAAAAATACGAAAAGAATGCATACAGGTTATGAAAGAACTTCGTGAACGCTTTCAAGCAAATAGTTGCTGTGATTGCAAAGACTGCAAAAAACGTATGGCTCAACTTCACCTGGAAAAAGAGCAAGCAGTGAAAGACTCGCGTACTTGTATAATTTGCTGCAATGAAGAGAAAACCTTTGCCGTAACACCATGCATGCACCTTTTCTGCGTACACTGTTGCTGGCACATGCATATATACGGGAACAAATGCGCTGTTTGTAGATCTGAAATATTTGATTGGAAGCGGATTCATTGGACTGATTAGTGTTATGACTTTTAGTGCATGCTTGTGTGTGTATTTGTTTGAATAGTATCGTCAAATAAAATGTTGAAATGCATTTTATGTTTTGGTTGTTAGTTTGGTAGAGAAGATGCAAGTATATTGACGTTTTGGGTTTTATCTTGCTGCGTGAAGAAAACAAACACGCGTGTTTACTGTTTTTGCTCTTTATTTTCAACATACAACAAACAACATACGACATTTAGTTCATAACATTTTCTTCTCTGCGCTTTCGGCTCAAACTACGACTGAACACTTTTGTAAAGCTTCTCTTTCTAGTTCTCGACCGCTTTTCATCGTTTTCGCTAGGTTCGTTGACAGACATTGGTTTTTGGTTTTCCTTAGACTCGTTTTCTCGTCTTAACAATTCGTTATCATACGCGGTTTTGTTGTGAAATGTAAGAAGTTGTGGAATGCGTTTAAGAAACATCACCACTTCTGTCATGCCTAGGTGCTCAGCGAGTTCGATCATGTTTACCAGACTAGAGATTGACTGCCAATCCGAGTAATCTAGCGTGAGACCGTTACATTGGTACTCAGACAGGTTCATGAGAATTTCAAACACGTTCATCAATTCTTGAACACTGTACTTCGGCTGAATCTTGACATGATTTGTCTTAACGTTAGTGAACATTTTCACAATTGCTGCTGGGTATGATCTTTTGTTCTTTGCCCACATAAAATACAACCCTGTCTTTGCTTTGTTTAAGCGACTGAATGAGCTTTGAAGAGATTTCAATACCAATATCGTACTTCAGTTTAGTGAACAAGCGATTAGTGGCTTCGGTGTCAGTGACCCGTTTAATATCTTTAACGTTTATGGTTGACATGGTTGACATGGTTGTGTGTGGTTTGAGTGTTTCTATAGAAAAACTAACCTTAAATAGATTTTTATCGCAGTTTTCCAAACCGTAATTTGTGATTGCTATAGACAGTTAAACATCCACAAAAAGTCGTGTTTTTTCTTAAGCTGGGCATCACCTCCTATAGTGTTGATCATGACAAGAAAAACATAAACGCCTAGAAGCGAAGTAAGGACATAGTGACGTGTTTCTCGAATGTTTTGTATGTATCGTAAATAAACTTTATGTATGTGGAATTGTTAACCTGTACTTTCGTCAAACAGAGAGAAAAAATTGTAAGCTTTAAGTCGGTTGTATCCACAAATAGGATCGCCAAATACTGAATCAAAATGGCTTGTAATTTCGCTAGTTGTCAATTTTTTGAACAACGACATGCGTTCATCGTCTTTGAACTCATTGAGAACCATTGTGACACACGTTTGAATTCCACACCCGAGTTTTGAGTTCATTTCTACTAGCTTGCTTTCGAATATTCGTATTGGTTCTTCATATTCTGTTATGTATTGAAAAATGCATAGCGAGCATTCGTGGTGATGTCTAGAGTACATGGGTGAAAGCAAGTAGGTGTTTTGTGCTAACTGTTCGTCTTCGTCAACAATCAAAACCTCGTCAATATCCATTGATAAGGCAACAAATGTTTACAGTTCATTGATACAATTTATTTACAACATATACAAAAAATGTAACACACACAAGTCAACATAATCATACAATATTGCAACAACGTAGTCATTCGTCATCATCGCTCAATTCTAGATCACTGAGTATAGTCTTTTCCTTTTTCGGTTTCTTTGCAGCTTTCGTTTCACCAGATTTGCGCATTCTTTTAACAGCCAGACCGTTCATAATTTCCTTTTCATCATCGTTTAGCGTATCTGAGATTTCTGTATCGGAGATGTCGATATCGGCATATTTGCGTTTTTCCTCAACATTGGAAGATTTTATTCGCTCTATTAGCGCAAACATGTTTTCGTCTTCCCCAGAACCGAGTATTTTGTTAATCACATCAATTGGAATTCGATCGAAAACGTTAGAGCTCACAGTCTTCACAACATCGTCCTGCAGGTTTTTTGTTTTCTTGATGCCCTTTATCAGATTCTGCGTTCTTACTTTGAGGCTTTTGTACTGCGCTAGTTTGGCATCAATCTGTTTTAGTTTCTCTGAAAGTTCTTCTATCTTCAAATAATCGTTAGGCGACAAGAAGACACCTGACTCGACTTCAGAAACCAAATTTCCTTTTCACGCCGTGATTGAGTACAGTGTTCGCAAACTGCTGTATTCGTTCTCGGTTGTTCGTTTTTATAGCATAGCTCGAGGTCAACATTGCTTGTGCCATCGTAGAAAGTGATTGCGAGTGTGCTTATTTTGTTAACTGCAGCTATATATATACGCTTGAAAAATAATGCACGCCTTACTTGTTCATCATTGGCTTGAATAATCGAATGTAGTACGCCTCTTTGGCTTTACGCACGTGCTTGTCTCGCTCTGTCTCCAAAACGAATACAGTGTACCGTTCCTTAACATCGCACAAGTGTTTCCCACATTCTATCAAATGGTCAGTAGCTCGACACAAATGCTGCTCTGTTCGAATATGAGAGTTGTGTGTATGAATGCGTTTTCTCAGATTAATGGTCTCTCCAATGTACTCACCGCAGCAAGTGTTGCACTTCAGTACGTATATAACATCTGTTGATTTACAAGTTATGTTCTCTCCATCTTCCACAATGTATAAAAACCACAGTTGAACTGAAAACTATTTCCACTCTTTATTTGAGAACATAGAGTGCAGCGCTCACCGTTACATGGTTTAACTTTGTAGTCCATACAAATTTCGATATTTCGAGATTGTGAATAAAAATGTGTTTATACGCTTTTTTTTACGCAAACGTGAAGATCAGCTGGTACCGTGAAATTTATTCCCTGTTCTTGCATAGCCAACGTAATGTCAAAACACGAACAGTTTTGCGAATTGAGCTGACTGAGATGTAACGTTACTAACGTTTGTGAAACAAAACTCGATTGTCAAGTCGAATATGAACACGTTTTCGTCTCCAATATCGTCTAGTATGGTTTCAAAAATGCTCTCGAGCAGTTCATACGAAGACATTGTAAATTGTGACAAGATACATTCATCAACATGGATCCAAAATTCTTGAATGTAACCCTGGCTCTCGCTTTCAATCGTATACATGTCCTCATACGAAGAAGTCATTGTGAGTTGTGACAAGAACGGATACAAACGGTTTGATATATGTTAACTGCTTTACAACAGTATCGTTATGCCGAGCTATGCTGTGTAGTACAATTATGAAGCAAATAGCAGCTATCACAAGCACAATGAATCCACCAACACAAACAGCGACAGTTTCCCAAAACGTTAATTTTCTTAGTCCCGGTTCGTCATTCAATGTACTTTTACCCAACAAAACCTCGCAAATCGTGGGACTGTGTTTGCATTTTTCGATTGAAATGGTCTTTGATCGCATATCGACATACGTGCATTCTTGTCCACTGTTCGTCCTTTTGTTGTACACAATGAAGTGTTCGCTTGTGACAGAACTGTCATCTATATTTTTTATTTGAAACTTTGCCTCACTCATATTGTGTGCAGTGTTCTGAGTAATGCTAACCAAATATGAAACTAACCGTATTATCCAAATCGTAAACACTCGCTATACTTGAGTGCGAACAATTTGCATCAATCCGAAAACATTTGCCATTTTCCGCTTTCACAGCACCAATATCGCAGTACGTGAAATTAGCCAATTGTATATGTGGTACGCGAATGAAATGACCATTTCTCGCTATAAGCACAGCATTCGTGCTCTCGGTACAATTCTCAATTTGATACGTATTTCTGAATAACGACATACAAATCTTATCAACAGTTGTGCCATCTTTGGTGCTGAAGACAGTAAGTCGATATGATGAAGCATTTTTCGCGAGAATAACTTCGTTACTCACTTGTTTCACTATTTGACTTAGCATCGCACGTAAAGCATGATTACGTTCGTTGATAATCAAGAGTGTGTATTCACGAAACGGAGAAAAATGCGTATTAGAGGAAATCTTGAATGATGAATCCAAGTTGATGAAATAGCAACGATTGTTATGTACTTTACCGATTGTAGTAGAACGATTACATGTTATGCAGTAACAATTTTGCAATCCATACGTAGATACTTCTGCAACGGTCTGCTTGTGGTGCTTAATTCCCATTTTATGCTTGTTGATAGCATCTTGCATATTTTGAAATTGTTGGTTAACAATGTTATCGTTTTTAACTGGCAGACTAACGTTGAGTTTTGGCTTGGTAAGAGCATTTTGAATTTTGTGAGAAGTTTGGTTATCAACAGTATTTTTTTTAACTGTTGGACTTATCTTGTTTTTTGGCTTGTTGGTAGAAGTTTGAATATCGTAAAATTTTTGGCTAACGAAAGTATTGGCATTTTGAATATCGTGAACTTTTTGGCTTACGATAGGGTCAACGATAGGTTTGTTTGTTACTGACAGAACTTTAGTGTTTTTGAAAAAAAAGTCAGAAAAATCGATAATTGGTACATTTTCAGCGCTTTGCTTTTCATCCAAATTATCGTCAGAGTAATCCTCATCAAAGTTATCCTCGTCAGAGTATCCTCGTCAGATTGATAGTCAAAGTCGAACTTATCATCGATTTTTAAGCGGATCTCACTCATTTCTTGCTCTATTTGTGTAATTGTGTCTCGCAATTCTTTGGACTTAGAAGGGATTATTTCCAAACCTAGATCATATTCTTTGATATACTTGGCGACTGACAAATCATTCAGTTTTCTCTTCAATAACGCATTTTTGATTCGTGTTAACGCATGATCCTGTTTCTCGGGACTAGCACCTTCTAAATTCACATCGCACCATGTTCCGAACGTTGTACACAGTTCAGTATTAAATCTGATGAAGGCATGACCGTGCATCCCATTTGCACAAATTTCACTTCCATCATAGGTCAATGAAAAATTGTATGGAAACAAAGGTATCCAAGCGTGTGTGTAAATCTCATTAAACACAGATTCTACAAACTCACTGATAGAGTACGTTTTCGGCTCAATTTGCAATCTAACTAAAAGACTGGGTAAGTCGTAAGTGATAAACATTGATCCCGCTACAAAACCATCAACTACACTGTATACCGGTTTCGAAAACGCTTTTTTCTTGTTCGGACATCTAGATAGACCTATGGATTTGCATTGTTGCTCATGACCTTCTAAACTAAACTCTGGGTTTTGCATCCATTTGTTGAAAAATTGTAAATTTTCTTTGACATCGTCGTATAATGACAAATACTCATAGGTTACGTTTATCAACACATAAAATAAACCATTCGTAACGTCAATCGGTGTATTCTGTACATGCTTGAAACAAGACGGTTCATAAAAATTTGGTTTAGGACGTCCTAACGCATTTGTTTGTAAAACTAAGGGAAAAAACAGGGCAACTATATGCACAAACATATACATGACGAGTTTTTGATGCATTGTCATTTTGGAAAGTTCCTATATAAGTATTTTCTACAAACAAATTGAAGTTATTTGTCTTCCAGTCATTCACATGGATT
The DNA here is from genome assembly GCF_020536995.1 of Dreissena polymorpha. Classification (NCBI taxonomy): domain Eukaryota; kingdom Metazoa; phylum Mollusca; class Bivalvia; order Myida; family Dreissenidae; genus Dreissena; species Dreissena polymorpha. The sequence continues at coordinate 40,724,679 of NC_068360.1, forward strand.
ACACCACAAATAGCATTCCTATGTGTCTGTGGACAGATTTCCAGCATGTAGGAAATAAATACAAGAGAACATTTTGCACATCAATTCGAAACGTACGCAAGACTCAAAGCTTCTCTACAACCAACGAAGTTGATAATGTGTCTATTTGATGAAATTGTTGAATTCGTTTGCAGCAAAACAAACATAAGCAAAATCAAGATTCAACACTGCGCTGATGGACTCTTGTACTTCAAGGAAAACCTTTTCAGTTTGGTCGTTTCTGATCAAAGATGTGACAAAAGAAACTCTGAACGTTCTTGCTACGAAAGCGAACCTGTGTAGATTCGATTTATTGTATGGTTTCATTCATGCCGAAAACTGGATATGTGGTGCAATTGATTTTCGAGGTGCTGAAAAGTCAAAAGATATTGCCAAAGATATTCTTGAAACAGAGCACGTTTTTGAAATGTTTAGCGCGAATGCGATGACAAGATATTCCAATAAAATGTCCATGAAGAATATTCAATAAACGTATTGTATCATAGCTTGTGTTTTCGTGATTTGTTCAGAACATACTCAAATAACAAACAACACGCACAATTGTTTCAAGGTTTTTTATTAACATATACAATCGAACACAACAAAACAAACATGCATAAAATGTTAATTATTGAGTCACACATCTATGTGTTAATATCATGTATCACTCGAATGCCGCATCGGATGCATCATCGTCAGAAAAATAAATATGGTCGGCCTCTTCGTCCCGCGTTTCGATGTATTGCGCGAATGCCTCGTAATTAGAAAAATAAATATGGTGGGCCTCTTCATCCAGCTTTTTGTCAATCAAATAGTCATATGGCGATTGAACATAAGGTAGATGTTCAATTTTATTTTGTTCTTCATCATCGACGCCATCGATTTCGTCCGCAAAACAATTGTCGAATTCTTCTTTATATTTTTCCTCCAAAAAAACGTTCGTAAGATTGCAAAAACTGATCTTCTATCATATCATCGATATCACGGCTTCTGCAAACCCAACACATTTTTCTATCATGTATCTCTGCATCTTGATCATTGGAACCCTTTTGAAATATGTGATTATCATCGTCGATTTCGCCCCGGTAATATTTTTGCTTTTGATAAAACTGTTCGTAAGATTCGAAAACCTGTTCTTCCAGTATATCGCCAGCATCATTAGTTCTGCAAACCCAACACATTTTTCTATCATGTTTCTTTACATCTTGATCATTGGAACCTTTTTGAGGTATGTATATATCATCGTCGATTCTGTCCTGGTAATATGTTTGCTTTTGATCTCGTTTTGCATTGCGTATTTTTGTTCTTCGTTTCTTTTTCAGCCTGTTTTCAGCCTTTTTACGCTGCTTTTCAGTTTGTTTTTGATAAGATTTGTAGCGGGTACGAGTACAAGTCTTGTCAATTTTCGCCATTAGCAGCTCATCCAAATCACTATAATTATCGTATTCGTCATACTTTTGGTCATCTTTTGTTTGAAGACTTTCTACCGATTTATTTGAATATTTTTGGTTATCATCGCTAGAATGAACATCTTGATCGCTTTCTGTTTCCACAATTCCATAATTATCTCTTTCATATTGCTTTTCAAACTCGTTTTCCAAGTACCTATCGCATAACTCATAGTCAAGAAATTCAAATTCAAAAGGACAAGCACGACCAAACCGTCGATGACTGAGTCTCACTATTTCTTCTTTGTTCATGTTCCAATCGAACACAAAAGGACAAGCGGGGCACAGCTGTCGATGCCTAACTCTCACATCTACTTTGTCCATGTTCCAAATGGAAATGTGCGCATTGCAAAACACGCATCTAACGCAATTAAAAATAGTGTCGGAGAAATTCTCTCTCGTGTCGGAGATGACACAAGGGTCGTAGATGAACCCTTGGCTAGCCAGGTCTTCCTTTGACACGCTGCGTTTGGATGGCCTGTCTTCAAAGGTTTGAAGTCTCTGGTCCATAGTTTGATAGCGACTGAAGGCTCGTGGTTCAGATTTTCTAAGCCTCGCAAAACGACTGTACACAGACATGTTTGCAAACAAACGTTCTTAGACTTACTAACGTATTCATCTCCTATTTATACCATTTTTTTGTAATGACTTATGCGATACAACTCTCGTAGTACAATTAGTGTTTGACATTGTATATTGAAAACAAAATTAGCCCGGCAAAATTAGCGGGGGGGGTCTTTTTTAAAACCCCACCCCCCTTATTAAACCGTCAGAACATTTTCCGGGCATATAATATAGCGCCGCATCCCGCACCAAAAATGCACACAAGAAAAAAGTGGCTGTGGTGTCCAATAACTCGCACTTTTAAGCAATTTAGTCCCGTTTGCTGACAAAAGACATTATTCTAGCAATGTCATTTTCATATTCTGCCAATCCGTATTTATGCGCATCGTTATTTATCACCAATACTTTTCTTGGATCCATACCCGATAACCATTTTTCGTGATTGTTATTAAGTTCCTTCAAATATCTTAGCGATATTTCGCTTTCTTCTGCTCTGTTTCTGATTTTAACCCATTTGAGTCGGGATACGGTTTCATTCGTATCGCCCTGATATAAGTTTATCAAAAATAAGTATATAAGCAAACACATTTATTTCCTGCTTTTTATTGTACAGCCATGAAACGCAAACGAGAGCATTTTACATTATGGGATGCTGCAAACGTCCACAAACACAAAAGTATGTGGTATTGGTGGGCGTACATAAGACGAAAGGATATGGTTAATCACGAGAAAACTGATTGCGATGTGATTCAATTGTTACAGTCGGCTAGTGTAAAAAAGCAAAAGACACAATCAGATAAATTTCTTACATCATTTTCGGTTGGACTTCGTCCTACTCAACATCAAAAACAAGTCCTTAATGAAATGCTACGCGTGTCTAATTATACGTACAACTGGTGCTTGTGGTTAGTAAACGAAAAAGGATTAAAGCCACACCTATTCGAGCTTCAGAAAGTTGTTTGCAAAACAAATGCCAGCGATGTTGATCCATATTATAGGATGGAAAACGATGACTGGTTTTTCAACAACAAAATGTCAACTATAAAACTTACATCGTGCAAAAACTTTTGTACGTCTTACAAGTCGGCTAAGTCACTAAAATCAAAACTAAAACGACCCATGTCTGTATCGAATATCATACAGGGATCTTTTTGTGTTCAAAAACTGTTCATACGACGTCTGTCAGATAAAGATGTTTCTATCGATAATACTCAAATGCAGAACCGATACATTTGTATGATGCCGGACAATTTTGAAAAGCGTTCAAATCCTAAAGAACGATTCTTAAAATTGGCTCAATCCGATAACAAAAATACCTCCTATTGATCACGACTGTTAAAATTGTCAAGCGTGCTGATGGCATGTTTATCATGAATATTCCTTGTGACCCTAAGTATACACGAAGAAATGCATCAAATGATACGATAGAGAAACGTGTATGTGGTATAGATCCTGGTGGTAGAACGTTTGCTACAGTATATGACCCTATTGACTGTTGTGTTTTCCAAGTTGGTAATTAAAGAAGACAAGCAGTATGTGATTAGTAAACTCCACAATAAAATTGATCATGCGCATATGCATTTGACAAAAGCGCAAAACAAAAAGCAACAACAAGCAGCACGTGAACGAATTGTATCACTGAAGAAAACACACTTAAAACTAAAAACATTTGTAGACGATATTCACCTAAAGCTTTCTCACATCTCGTTAAAGAATATCAGTATATTGCCTAGGGTAAAATCAACGTCGCACCACTTGTAAAGAAAAAACATTTATCAAACGCGGCTAAAAGGGATTTGCTATATTGGCAACATTACAGATTTCGCCAAAGGCTAACTCACCGAACTACGAACACAGAATGCATATTGGATGTTCAAAATGAAGCATACACTTCGAAGACGTGTGGAGTGTGTGGAACAATAAACAAAAATCTAGAAAAGAGTGAAACATTTTATTGCGATAACTGCAAATATAACACACACAGAGACGTTAATGGTGCTAGAAATATTTTGCTAAAATCGTTGCGCATGTTTCCATTTGTCAATTCGCAGTTATAATTACTCTGTAACAATTAGGTCGATCCATCCTAAATTCGAAAGTCCATTGCTACGAGACTTTGCGTATGCTTAGTCCAGGGCAATTTTCTGCCGAATGAAATGGGTTAAGACGTTCGTAGCATTTTGTTGGTGATGTTTGCAAATATATAATTCCGGCTAGCTCAAAATTCTCGCTCGGAAGCATTGATTTAAATAACTCATGGTATACTATCCATTCTACTTCATCGATATAACCCATCGATTTTTGTGCTGTTGCGAACACGTTCAAGTTTGACAAAAACGACCTCTCAACAAACACATATGGTTCACCGGACGCTAGAGCTTTTCTCAAAACACTCATTGCGCTTTTAGTGTAAAAATTTGAAATGCAAATGAATGCGTTGGCATGTCTTGGCAATAAATGTCAAAAATATTTGATGCTTGGCCATCAGGGCCCATAACATTTTGCCACTCATCCAGCGGTTCTGGAAATACAAGATATGTTTGACCTAACAGATCGAGTAGTGTGCTTTTTCCGGCAGCAATATTGCCTTCTATCGCAAAGACTTTTGTCATGATGAATGAGTGTTTTGTCTTGGTGTATCCTAGTTATACGTAAAATAAAAATAAAACAACATTTTGGTTCATGTTTATATCGATCAGCATATGATTACAACAAACTTGCAATGTATGACAAAGAACATTTTTCAATACAAAACTGATTCATCTTAGCAAATGATAACGACAGATGGTCAAAATGCTGTGGATTCCATTTAGGGCGTTGTTTTTGGTCAAAGTCCACTGTTCCGTATGCAGTGCCGGGAAAAGTACAATCTTGAAGTCGTTCTTCCACATGGTTATGATTGAAACGGTATTTGGAACCACTCCGTAGCAAACCCTCATTGGTATTTCGTGTTTCGGGATGTAATCGCTGAACTGACACTCGGAGTAAGCGCCGTGCAAGTATCGTGTATGCCTCATTTCTTCTTTAGTGACAATGATCGCTTGGCTAGGATCGTCAAACTTTCCACCTACTACGTTTCCAATATACACTGGACTTTTTTGTCTCTCTTGATGTTTGAGTGCTTCCATGAACGGTGTACCGCTGTCTCTGTGTTTCATCACGACCATCTTATGAGGTGTGTCGACGGTTGAATGTCCAAACGAACAGCATACTGAAACATTGTCAATATCGATGTCGCTCTTTAGAATAGCTTCTAGAATAGAGCACATATCTGTGTTGCTTTTGGTGAGTATTGGTATGTCGAAGACCCGTTTTGCGTTCAGAAACGCGTTGATAGAAGGCGATCTGATCAACGACTCAGTCAGGAAAGCATCAGTGGCATCTTCGACATGATACCATGAAGGAAATCTTCTGCTATGCTCTTCCATCTTTGCCAAAACAATTTCCTGGCGACAAAAGGTTCTGTCGTTTTCGTTTTCTCTGCTTCTTGTACTTCTTTTACGATACCGTATAAACCAATATCACCACCGTACTGCTTGTAGATCATGTATGTCTCAGCAATACGTTGTTCTTTGAACCTAAGTTGATGTGACATGTTTGGTTGTAAGAGTAAGAATGAATGATAGACACAGGTTTCATCGCCCTTTTATACTGTTTCGAAATAATGAGCACGTACATACCTAAAATAAACATATGTTGTCTTCACACATCTAGTCATTCTTGCTCATGATGGAATCAGTGTATGATGTATTAAATGACCATTTGTATAACGGTATACGCAACTTTCCATCAAGCATATTAGTGTTGAAAAGACTCAATGTTGTTACTTTGAAAAAACTGAAGCAAACTCTCACCACGTTTCATTGTTATAGATTCGCTCACTTCGTTATCAAAAATATGTTTCCACATAACCTGAGAGTTGACCTGTTGCTGATAAATGTGTATAGTCAACAAAGCACAGATGAAAAAATACACATGTTTTACTTGATTGTTCAATTGTGTGTTCTTTATTTCAAGAAAGCCTGACTATGAAATGAACAAACGAATCATACAGATTCTGCGAGGAATTCGCAAAATATGTCAAAAGAAACAACCATTTCATAAGCTGTATGTAACATTTTCGAAACAAAGGTCCAACATCATATGTGTGAATAACCATACAACTATTCATTTGCGAGACCTTTTACTACAGTTGGAAATCTCAAAAGTGCACCCATCGCTCAGGAAAATGGTAACTCAAGTGAAAGGATTAGAGTGGATTCCTAACCACAAAGTATTTCAAGTCCTCAAGTCAATGTGTAACTGTACGTATATTTATAACACTAGCAATCTTGTTTTGCATGACTCTGTTGCAAACTTTTTGACGTCTGAACTATATTACCCGAAACCAGTGTTAGACTTTGCGTATCACTTCAAACGAGAGCTTACTACAAATCCTAGTAGTAAGCGCAAATGTTTCAGATCGATTCAAATATTACTCACGTCACCTATTGTAACAAGAAACTTATCGTTTGGCCATTATATACAAAACCTCATCAGACAGCAAGTTGATTTTGTGAACAACAAAATCATATCACTTCATATACCATCGTGTTTTTGTCACGCGAAGTGTACTAGAAAAGAAGGAAATCTTGATCGTTTATACCAAAATGGCTTGTTTATTTTATGCAAAACCTGTTGTCAACCCATCAACTATCATCACAAAGCATATAACAAAACGTCTATTGTTAACGATGCGAATAGTCGAGCAAACTACTTCTCATGTTGCGATGGATGTCGAGAATTTGATTTGGTTGATGTATACAAATGTTTCATAGATTCAACTAATTGTATTCGATACCAGTATTTGGCGCTTCGGAAGCAAATATCTGGTAAAAAAACTGCACTATACACTACTATGTGTCGCAACAGTCGAACCTGTTTTAGTATTGTAAGCAGTGAAGTGAAATGTGGTGAAAAACCACAGTTATCTTGTAAATGTCACCACCAGAATAGTGTTACTTGTTTCGATATCATATCAGATTATATCGCTGATGGAAATCCTATTGATAAGAATTTTGTTCTGAAAAACATTTGCGTTGGTTGTTTGTGTTTTTGTTTCGACTATTGTACTAGATTTAATGTTGTTAAAAGACAAATACGAAATTTGATTGCATGACATGATTTATTGGAAAATACACAGTTATGAACAAATCATTTCGTTGTTGTTCTTCTCATCCAGCCAACTGGTCTGCAGTAAACGGTACAGATCTACTCGAATGCGCACGTCTGGTTCCAAACAAATGTAAATAAACGAAATGGCTTTACCACACGTGAAACGTTCGAATGTTAAGTCACTCAGGTTTCCGTCTTTGTACATCTCCCAAGGCACTTCTTGTATGATATCGTAGGCGAGAAGTCCAACTTGCCACACGATGCTTCTTGTAGGGTAGAACCGTCTCTCTTTCACTGTCTCCGGAGCCCAGTAGATATGCGTTCCTTTCGATTTTGAATCGGTCCACAAATGTTCGACTTTTGCAATATGTCCAAAATCGCACAATTTCACTTCTTTCGTCAATGGATCTATCAGAACGTTTTCCATTTTCAAGTCCATATGTTGCATGCCTACCATGTTTTGCATGTCGAGAAGTATTTTCACCACTTGGCAAATGATATGACAACACTCTTCTTCTGTGATCGGCGTGGCACGTCTTGAAACATACGTGTGCAAGTCCATTGGCATGTACTCCATGATTATCACGTATCGGTTCATCTCAAAGTCTATAGCATACTCGTGCATTTGTGTAACGCCTTTGATATCAGCTGCCATCAGCTCTTGGTTGATCAAGATTTCTTCTGGAATTGAAGTTATCGTGTTCACCGTTTTCGCAACTTTCATGGCAAATACCTTGCCGTCCAAACTCCGCACTGCCTTCATCACTCGAGCAGTTGAGCCAGTCTCGATTAGATTTTCAATGTAGTACCTCTCGAGTAAAGAAGCGACCGTGTCCATTTTTTTGCGACTGTATGCATCAATGTCAAGATGAGCAATGATGAGCTTTGCGTTGGTGAACGCCCTTTTATACGTTTTCGAAATAACGAGAACGTACATACCAAACATTAACCTATGTTGTCTTCACACATCTAAACTTTCGTCATCATGATGGAATCAGTGTATGATATATTGAATGACCATTTGTTTAACAGTATACGCAACTTTCCATCAAGCATATTAGCGTTGAAAAGACTCAATGTTGTTACTTTGAAACTGTTTCGATACTTGTACTAAAACAAATGATGTAAAAAGACAAATACGAGCATTGTTTGTTTGACACGTTTTTATTCAATACATAAAAGTTTACAGTCAAATCATTTCGTTGTTGTCCATTTCTTCAATCCACCTCATATACACTAATTCATCGAGTTCCACACGAATGCGCACGTCTGGTTCCAAGCAAACCTGAATAAATTCCACGGCCCTGCCAGACTCAAAACGTTCAAAATTCAAGTCGTTCAGTTTTCCATCCTCGTACACATCCCATGGAATTTCTTGTAAGAGGTCATACGCGAGAATGCCAACTTGCCATACTATAGTTCTCTTTGGGTAGAATCTCTTTTCCATAACATTTTCTGGGGCCCAGTAAATTTGTGTCCCTATCGATGCTGAATTCGTCCACAAATGTGCTACTCGCGCTAAGTGTCCAAAATCACAGAGCTTTACCTCTTTTGTTTCAGGATCTATCAACACATTCTCCATTTTAAGGTCCATATGTTGCACGCCAACAACATTTTGCATGTCGAGTAGAATGTGGACTATTTGACTGATGATGTTACAGCATTCGTCTTCGGTCATCGGTGTTTGACGGCTTGACACATACGTGTGTAAGTCTATTGGCATGTAGTCCATGATCATCACGTATCCGTCTCTTTCGTAGTCGAGAGCGTACTCGTGCATGTTAATGACACCTTTGATTCCAGATGCTTTCAACGTTTGGTTGAATACTATTTCTTCTGGAAACGAAGTAAGCCCCTTAACGTTTTTGACGACTTTCATGGCGAAAACCTTTTTGTCAGTACAGCGAATCGCTTCAAACACACGAGCAGTCGCGCCAGTTTCAATTAAATCCCCAATATGGTACCGTTCTATAATGTTTGCGATATCATCCATTTTTCGTCCGTTTGCATCAAAGTCAAGTTGAACAATGACGATTTTGTTTTCGTTAACCCATTTATATACTTTTTTGCTTTAGAGCCAACCATCCTTCTTTTGAGACTGGTTGATCATTTTGATTAGACTTCTTGTTTCGTACGCTATATGTTCATAATGCTGATCGAATATTTTGTTTGCTACCAGAAGCGAGTCGGGGTTGCTTGTTCTTGAGAGTGCAACAATCATGTCCTCAGCTCTATCATCTCGTTTGAGTAAAGCTAAAATGGGACTATGTATTGTTAAACCTTGTGTCGAGTCAATAGTTGCACAGATATGCAATACCAAGGGGATGATTTTGAAGAATGATTTGTGAACTAACTGGTTCATTAAGTCTGACATATTTGAGCAGTGATCGTCCTCAATCTCATACATTTGATCCTCATCTTCTCTGTCACACACCGAAAGTTTACGTTTTTTATTGGGGCGATACGTTTGGTTTTTACTTTCCCGCTGCGATGAAATTTCGCTAGTGCTAATTGCTTTTACTTTATGATACAGTTTGAACAGTATGCACTCATGAAGTTGGAGAAATATGCATACTCGATCGAGTTCGCATAGCTTCTTTTTTACGTCTGCATCAATCAACACAAATGAAAAAATGTCTTTCGGCAATACAATGCACGATCCTGGTTTTTCACTAGCGTACGAGTATACCTTAGACATGCTTTTGCTGTCGGCGTGTTGTAATAACGTTTTAAGTGATAATATATGCTGAATGGTAGGCTGGTCAGAAGAGCATTGTGTAACAAGATCGTTCATGCCCTTTGCAACGTGTTCAGCGATATCTGAAAATACATCTTCAATAATGTACTTTGCACAGTCAACAAAAAACGAAATGCAATTGCTTCGATCACTCGCCATGTACGATTGCAGTAAATCCGTCGTTTCTACAAACTGCTGTATCGTTCCAGAAAAGTTGCAAATATACAGCTTGTGATATTCTGTGAGTAAATATCTGAAACCTTTTAGCAAAGTTCTTGATGTTTTGTAGACAATGAAATCCTCTTCAAATAGTTTTGATTTTTCTTTCGTATTACACCACATGCTTTGGTATTTCTCACTTTTGAATTTGACATTGATATGACCTTCTAAATCTGTAAAGGCTGGGATGTCTTGATTACTCAAAATAAATTCTGGTATGTCAATAGCATTGTGCTGATTTTGTCGATAAACGTTTTCCTTGTACGATTTTAAGTGTTCGTGTTTTTTGGCTATTCGAAAATAGTTTGGTTTGAACAATGGGTTGAAAAAATTTGCTTCATCGGTTACAAACACCGAATTGAATTTGTCCCTAAGTGAGCCAACAACTGGCATTCCTAGTTCAAGCTTACCAATCACGGCCGCTAGCGTTGTGTTATTGTCAATATTACCCATTGTTATTCTGCGATTGTCCTTAAATGACTTGATTTTTATGCAATTCAACTCCATAATGTGATTTTTTAAGCAGTCTTGTCCAGCAAATGTTAAAGCACTCCAAGACGTATAGTTGTCAATAACTCTACTTTGAGTTGGTGAACCGACATATATCATTGATGGTGTTTTGTGATTCCAGATGAATGTTTTGTATTTTATATGCATATAATAGTAGTAGAACAAAAAGAGAAATGCCATGTAATCAGGTGTTCTCCCTGCTTCCTCAAGAACACATGTATCGTAGAGTAAAATATCAGGAATTTTGCTGCCGAGACCTAGGGAATGAATATACGTTATCACCCGTTCGTGGTCATCGTCGCAGTTTGTATTGCCACAACACTGTGTTTTGTACTCGTTATACTGATCGGGAGAAAGTTTTGATTCAGACATATCTTTGGTAAACAACTTTTCACAAAACGGCTTACATGCTTTAAACATTGTAACCAGGTAGTCATCATAACTGTCATGGGATTCGTGTCCAATTCTAGCCTTTTGAACGCACTGACCTAAAATAGTGCTCTCCGCAGGTTGAATCTTATAAAATGAATGAATTGTTTTGTACACTTTTTTCTTTTCGGCAGCATGCAGTATTGATGGCCACAGTGTGGCCTGTAAGTTTATACCAGCAGCATTGCTAGGGGCATAAAACATTGTTCTTTTTCGGTTTGCGATATGTTTTAGAATATGAGTTTTTCCCGAACCAGCGTGTCCAACTATAGCTACCAGCTTGTGTGGGAATGACAAAACAGCTGAACTTGAAGTTGTTCTTATGTCATGATCTGAAGCCAATTCGGGAAAATGTTTGATTAGCCCTGTAATATTGTGGTTCGAATCGCATGTTAAGAAGCTGAGAATTTCATTGATAATACCTATGTCTCGCACGCTGTAATACAACATGGTAAATGAGTCATTAGTGCGAACATGAGTCCTAAGACGTTAAGGTTGAAGTTATGTATTATTTTTTTTGTATTTGAACGGTCAACATTCAATATTTTTGAAAATCATGTCTTTTTCTTTTCGCGAACGTTTTCAATTTCTTGCGGAGAAAAGGAAAGCAAGAACAAAGCGCCTAAAGCGCCATCTCAGAGCTAATTACCTAAAGAAACGTTTTGGTACGACAACCGATGATATAGGCTCTCAATGCGCTGATGATTTCATCCGAATACTAAGACAGGAAAGTAAACCATCATCACCAACGGATTGTGTCGTAAGCGTTTTACAGAAGAAGCGTGAATACATGACACAATATTTAGCGAGACGACAACTTGTCAATAATATATCTAAAGTCATAAAATTGGCGACAAAGCGTTTCTTCTCTTACAAAAAGAATGTGGTGCTTAGCAAAACGTCCCCGTGGGTTAACGATATGCCGCTTAAAGCAAATCTGAACGATCAAATATTTTTTGGACATAATACATTGACCAAAAATAAGAAGCTATTGCAATGCCTATATGCTAATACATTCAAAAGTGTTATTCAAGATTATGAGGTACTCGATGGAGAAAGCTATCCATTTAAGGTTGCTTGTGCTTTGAACAAACTAGTTTATTGCATTAACGCGATTGACTGGGGCGAGTTTAACTCATTGAATTTTGTGTTAAGTATCTACAAAAAACAGAAATATACTTTTGAACAAATAACGGAGGAACTGACAAAGGGCGATGCATTACCATCACCAGATCCAGCAATACTACATGACAACGTGTTAAGCGTTTTCACAAGAATAAACTATTTCGACTACAATGACAATGACGGTGAAATGAAACCGGTTATAGACAACGCGTTGTTTGCTATGAGAGGAGATTTATTCCCATTTCTAGTATCTGAATGCATTCTACTAAGGTTTTTGTTAACGAACGCGTCTGAAACAATCCGCGAAGATTTAAAGCGACGATTTAGAATAGCTTTTGAAAATGAAACTGTAACTAAAAACGTTTGTCAGGTGTACCCAGGAGCGTTTACCATCATTTTTATGTTATACTACAACAGCCATAATAACACTGATCCAAAAGGAATTTTGAATATGCTAATGGATATTCAGGCGGCAGTTGGAACTATGGACTACGACCGAGTCAGCAAACATTTGAAGAATTTATGTCGCTTCATTTGTCAAACAGTGTATGAACTTGAGCAAAAGCAAACGTTTATTTCAGATTTTTATTTTGAAAACTTTTTGTCAAATCTCACATTTATGAAATACAACTACTTTGTTGTTCTATCTGGCGTACATAATAACACTGTCGATTCGTTACCTTTTCTAGTCAGATAATCATCAGTATGCTTTTTGCTCCAGCGTAATCAATCAAATGCTGAGTTTCAGCAAGTTCGTATAGCAGTGATTGTTTGTAGATGTCCACTGAATCCCAACAAAATGTTCGTTGTTTTGATTTACAATTCATAGCTTGTAATACACTTCGCAATATAGCAGTTAAATGTATCATTTGAGTTGTTGTATCTTTTACAATATCGTCAAAATACCAGTACGTTTCTTGGGCGTCGCTGACTTTGTTGCACTGTGAATATACGAAACAAAAGGATTTGAGTTGAATTGAAAACTGCAGACCACTTTCGTGTACCCAAACTGTAAGAGATCCAATGTCGCCCTTGGTTAGTTGTGTAGATGGAACGTCATGTATAATAACCAATTTAGTAACATACTTTTCCACAACTTGCAACAGCCAGTCTTCTAATTGCAAACTATGATTCTCATATGGCGTTATATTTAGAAACATATTTTCGTTTTGCGTCTCGCCATTGATAGAGTTTAGCAAGCCGGCAATATGATTGCGATCAAGACTGAAGTCCTTTGTTTTTGGAAGTACTTTGGGTCTCAGTTTGTGGATATAATCGCTAGGATAAATCGCCATAACTTCATATAGCCTGTCTTCAATATTCAACAAAAACATGTATTGTGCTATTTTGTTTGTTGTTGCTGATGACAATTTTGCCATTTTCCCCTTTTGATAAATAAACATCGGGTGAATGTTACACAAACCACTTTGGTAATTTCGTATAACGAAATTGATTCCACGTTTATAGACTGGAAAAGGGTTAAGTACGGTTATGTGATCATTAAAATTGTAAGTCCTGAAATTGACTGGAATAGTGTGCGATATGTTGTAGAACAAAATCATCTCACCATACTGATCAAGCAATCGCGGTGGGGCATACAGTTGTTTGTCTGGTGGAGGGAGAATTTTATAACCTTCTGTAACATCGAGCAAAACTCCGCTATTTTGTTTAAAATGGTATTTTATAGTTTGATAGAGAAAACGTGTGTTTGAATTGTCCACTACACGATCCACTTCTTGCTGTACTTGTTGCAGTGATAGGCGTTGAACAAATTGTTTTCCAGTACATGAATCTGTGTGAGTTCGTAAATAAGCACTAGTTTCGTGAATTAGAACTAATGCAAATAATCGCATTATAGAACTGCTATCCGATAAAATTGTATCTATTCGAATACTCACGTTTGTTTTAACAAAGTGAAGCGTAAACGTGTTTCTGGCATTGTCGAGATTGCTTAATACAAGTCGCTCGTTAGGATTTGCGAACACAAAATGCTTTGACCGAAATTTGTTAATCGGAACTGAAATGCGAAAAGTCATGTTGTCGTTTCATAATCAAAACTGTAAACGTTTTAATGAAATAAACAAAATCGTGAAAAAATGCCCATTTGCTTGTTGGATAGCATGGAAGAAACATGGTCCTTGCATGAAACGGTGTTGTTTCGAAACAGTTTTGAAACTCAATGTGAAGAGATTTTTGATCACATACTGAGCAGTTACGGCAAACCACGCACTAAACTAATCGATCGTGTGGTGAAAAGTATACTGGTATTTTCATCAACTCGTTTTTAGCGATGAATTGCATTTCAGGATACAACGAAACTAACATCAATAGGCTTTTGGTCAACTATTCACCAACAGCTACCATAAATCAAAATATCGTTTATCCAGTTGTCACAAAATTCAACAACTTGTATTGGGCGTTATCGCACGCAGCAACATGGGATTCATACGATATCTTTATGTCTATTCTAAATAAAGATGTCACATTTAGTACAGTTACCACCGCCGATATAACCGCTACTATCATTTTTATGGTTTCGGTCGGCATGGTTAGAATCAACCCGGTCTATTTTGTCAATTGCATTCAAGGTAATCCGTTTTACATCCAGGAAATTATAAGTCAATACTGGTTTCGAAAAGGCCTTCGATACATAGAGTTACACGAAGAGAAACGATTCAAGCCAGTTGATCGAATGGAAAATCATAAAATTGAATATATGAAGATGTGTTCAACTATTGAGCTTTAACTATGCTAGCCAAATTACTCTTCAGCTCAGAACTCAATGAAACGTACAAAGATATTGCAAACATCTATCACAAGTACTGGTCAGAAACCGATAATGTGAAGCGAATATTTAGAACACCGATAACAACGTGTTCTGTATGTTCAACGTACAACAGTAATGCAGTATCAGTGTTGGGACTTTACTTCGATGCAATGCCTTATCACTCAGTTACAGTGTTAGATGCTGCCGTGTTAACAATAATGACTATACTACACAAAGATCAGCTACTGAGCGATAACGAATCAGCGATGCACATCATACGCACTTTGGATCCTGACACAATCAAAAACCACTATTTCATCAACGTGTGTGGACAGCGAGAACGTGTGACAAACGATTTGGATGTCGTTGAGTTCTTAAAAAAGATACTGTTCGGTATCAAAACAAAGACGACCAACATCAGAGATTATGCAAATTTAACAAAGCTCTTGAAAAAAGAATGTATTGGGGATTGCAATACGTTTTTGAACCAAAACCAACTAGTCAACATAGAAAAACAACACAGAGATGCAGGACCAAAGTTTTTTATAAAGCAGCAACCATATACAAACAGTTCGATAAAACAGAACAATACTTCCAACCGATTTCAAATTGCATGCGACATCATTGGCATCAAATTATCTGTGTAACGTTTTCTTGTTCAACATTATCAATAAATTCATGAGTTGACTTATTTTGTTTTTCTTCACTCTCCTGGTGTTCAAATTCTGCTTCATCGATGGTCTTGATTATCACATTTCCAAACGATAATGATTTTTTAGGCTTTTCATCTCTATCTGGTTCGCACATAGGAACAGGGGGCAATAGTTGTAAGTAAGTGTTATTATCATCATCGTCGTTATCGCTATCAATGTGTAGAATGGAATTGAATTCTAATTCCATTGTTTCTTTAACTCCCAAAATTGTTTCTTCTCGAAGTTCCAAGAGATCTTTTTCTTTATCCATCACTGTGTTTATTTGCGTATTAACCGTTTTAAGCAACTGTTGATTGGATTTGATTGCCTTTGAATATTGCTCAATGGCAGTGCAAAGATATTTGTTGTGTGCGACGGATAACTTTTTCATACCATAAGCCATTTCGAGTTTTTTGTGAACAGTCTCGTAATGCATTTGTTGAATATCGTGTGCGAACAGGTCTGACAGTAATTTATCATCTATTAGAGCCTTGCATTTAGCTTCATTAACACGAGTTTGTAGTTTCATACTTAAAAACTCTCTAGATTGCCGTGTATTCATGGTCAAAACTAACAGTCTGTCAAAAATAGGTGCATTGAAATATTAATTAACTGGATACATGATAAATGTGCAGAGCGATATTTTGATCATTTAGTGTCGAGGCATGGATGCGGTAACATTCACATCATTGTCATGCTCACCACAGCTAGAATCATCATTAGTTACATGGCCTAAGGAGCCTTATCAACTTGAACGATATTCAAATACAATTGATGTTGGGATACAATCGAACGAAGACTTAAAATGCAACGCTTCTTTTCGAGTCATTTCAAACCACTCAATGGCATTTCTTGTTATCAATATACCAGCTTGGGTTTACAAATTACTGAAAACTGTATTGAAAGACACTCGTTATGTGTATACTAAAACTTGCACTCAATCGGCGAATGAGTTCGGTAAAACACAAAAGGCTGTTTCGCTTCTAACCTTCAAACGGTTTATTCGACGTCCAGCGTATGTGATTGTTTGCAATGGAACATCCAACTTTTACTGCTGTTACATGCTTAACCGTTTGATGAAAACATTGTTCAAAGAGAAACAAAAGACACCAAATGCTTCTCACGATCATTTATTACAGATTTGCAAAAGAGAAATATCCATGGATGAAACATTTGAACATCAATACTATGACGATCATTCAATTCTGAGTTTTCATCATACCCAAAGTGAAATAAATGAGTATACGCTCCAATCACAGAATGACTTTGAAAACATTGACTCAGTAGTCAAACAAAACGAGTATATGCTATTTATTGAGTCTGAACGAACAAAAACATATCCTGAAACGAACGATGGCAGTTTGGATTACATCCGAGGCATTCTAATCAAGAACAAAATTTTTGTTTACGACTACGAGAAAATGATGTATGCACTGAACATCGCTATTAGCATTGTTGACAAGCAGACATCTACACTATTACAGGACGAAACGATAAAGGAATTACACAATGCAAAACAACAGTTGGAAAAAAAGGCTTCTGAGTTAAAATGTTGTTTGTGTGTCACCAACTGGCAGAACTGTTTGCTTTCGACATGTTTTCATTTGTCTATGTGTCGTTCTTGTACCATAACTAATAGAGAATACAATCGATATTCATGTCCAATATGTCGAACACTAAGTCCATTCATCATTACCGATCTTGATTTGTAACGATCGAAAATGCATATATGTTCACATCTACTTGATTAAAACATTGTGTTCTATACAAAGACTCCGTTTTTTTTTCCCACGTCCCACGACATTTGTCGTCTTGGTAATATACATCCAAAGTGTCGCCTACCGCGAAAACATCGTTTCCACATCTAGAGCTATCAGCACACATTATGCACGCAAACGACCACTTTGGTTCAAATCTTGTACATTTACCACCATTGTACTCGTATAAAGCCGTACTATAATGAAAATTATCTGCCGCATATTGTTGTCTATTTCGAATTCTACGCATTTGAATATCTACGCAGTGTACATCACCGCATATTTTGGATTCGGTTAATGCTGATAAACTGCAATGGTCTATCGAATTAAAGTTTCCAAATTGTTGAACGTTTCTAGTTCGCGTCTTAAAACCAATGTCACAAGATTTACTAGTTGAACAAGAACTCCAAGAGGTCCACTGATCGTATAAACAAGGTTCGGATTCCGATCTCAAGCAATACTGCTTATAATCGCTACAACAATCACCGCGAACAAAACATGCTCGATCGCAGTAACACTTTGGATGGGTTTGCGAAGAACAAAGGGAATACTCGAACTCGTGAGGGCAGCAACTCTTTTGTTTCGCACATGATGCTAAACAGCAGGGGAAAACAAACAAAATAGCAAATATTGGTTTCATGGCTAACACGATTTATTCAGCACGTATTAAAACATTCATACATTAATAGCTAAATACATATTTCATCAGTTATTTGGTTTTGATTGTGTTATACATATCTGTTGAGCTGTTGTATAAATGCGATGCTTGTTCTTGGAAATCATATATTTCGTGGAATATATCGGAACAGATTCCGTGCATTCTATCGTTATCATCACAGTTATGCAAATATTCATCTAACGCTTTCAGTGCGTTAACAAGATGTTGATACATAATCAAGGCATGGTTCGCTATTACATCGCCAGCCGTAAAAACAACAATTTTGTTTTGAGATGTGGTATCAATTTCATGCTCGACCATTGGGAATAACTGTGATAGAACCGAGCTAGAATCTTCTTGTATTTCACTAGCCATTGTTGAGTTTGGCAATTTTATGTATGCCACATACACATATACATTTTTTGGAGCGAACGTTGTCAAAATTCGGTCTGAAGTTCACTGCAAGAGTTATAACGGCGTCTCATATTACCGTATTGTTGGAAGCTAGGTGGTGGCATATTTTGATAACTTTGGTAATGCGTCTCGTCATCGTCAGACATAAGTTTTTTCTTCATAAATAGGTATCCGAAAAATGCCAAAACAGCTACGGCTGCTATAGGCAACAACATCTGCATAAACCCACCGCTTACAAAACCTGCCGCAGAACCTAGAGCTTGGTCTAATGACCCTAGCGTTTTTCCAACTAGTCCACCAGCATTGTCTATAGCATGTCCTATGACACCAACTCCAACATCGGTTAAGATTTTTAAGCCATTACCTATTTCATTCATGGCATCCTTAAACCAATTTGCACCGCCACCTGACTTTGATTCAAATCCTTGTGTTAAAGATGTCAGAACACGATCGTTAAAGCGCTCTTCATTCGCATAAGCAATAAGATCTTCTAAACTAGATATGACACGCCGTTTTTGATGATACGAATAAAGTTCAGTATTTCGAAAACCGAGAACCATTGGCTTTATTTTTTGAACATCTTGTTTCGTAAAAATGTCAATGAATTCTGTACTTTCGAGTAGCGGGTCTATCTGGTTACGGTTAGTAGTTTCGTTGTTTTTTAGTTTGTTTAAATGATCGTGTGTTTCTTTTATTCGTGAAGCGTGATTATACAGAACTTCAATAGGCGTAATGCTGATTCTCTTGTAGTTTTGAAATACGTGAATATGATCATCCACCAAGTGAAAAAAAGTACGACCAAATTTACATTCTTCGATATAAGGATAACTAATAGTAGATATTGTTTGATCGGGTTGTAGTTGGCCAATTTTCCAATCGTCTATAGAGTAACTGTTTTTGAACACAACAATTGGCATTGTGAAACACAATCTCGGTGATATTGTAACTCCAGCAGACGCGTACACATCAGCAAATGTCTTTCCAGCCAAATAAGGCGCTTGCTCAGTATTATTCACGACTAAACTGTCGACGACAAGAAACTGCTGAATCGTCTGACAGTAATGCGTCGAGTATACACCATTACCGATCGAAGTTGCTTGTGCGGGTCTGTTAAGATATGACGAAATAATAGTTGATGGAGAAATTCTAGCTAACAGCAGTTGAATATCATACAAATGTTGTTGGTTTTCACACCAGGTTTGTGCACGGTGTATAATATCTTGCTTGTGAAACTCTTCCCATTTGTATTGAATGTAGTTAACTATGCTAAACAGAGGTGTTACATTCTCGTCATCGACCCCTAAGCTTTTGTTAAACACTACTTTCTTTTCTACCGATTTTGAACGACCGATTTCTTCTTTTATTTTCTCAATCGAATAACTTTGCCTGCATTTCGGATTCGAGTTTGGATCGCATGGTTTTGATTTTTGAAACAGCTCGTTGCTTCCTACATCACTCAAGAAATCACCGCAATCATCATCGTTCTCACAGGAGTCATCAATTCTATGCGTTAGATCAACATAAGCGGAATGCGGGTGGTACATTTTGTCGCTCGTTCCAAATAACGAATCCTCGTCATCGCTATCCATTTTAACTCCATTTTCCCAAGACAGTATTAGACCGTTGTTTATAGTGTACAGTGTTTGATTTTCTTCTTTTTCTATGCAGTTGTAAAGTTCGATGTTTGTGATTTGTGTATTATCGCTTACGTATACACTTTTATCTGCATCCGAAACGAACTGATACATTTCAGTTGCTCCGGGATGTGGATCTTGCTCAAGATAATCTTTGGAATTGTATGTTATTCGTGTTGCCTGCATAGATGCCATAGGGACATAATTGCAAATATCTTCTTTTTTAAACGCATCCCACACAATAACTTCACCACCCATTTGCGTATAACTCGAATTATACAAATAGTCGTTCGGAATAGTGTCCCACGGGGTAATGAGTGTTTGAAACGGTGGTGTAGTTCTGATGAATCCTATATCAACTATGCAATTTACAATTGTGTACTTCATTGTGTACGTGAGGTGGTGTTTCATAGTGATTTTGTTTGTTGTCGATAATCTAGTTTTGGTTATCTGTGTCATAACTGGCTCAAAATCAGCAACATGAACCAACTCGCCGGTATACAAATTTGGTATTCTGCATGTTTTGTGCTCGATCCAAAACTTACAATCTTCAACACTCATTGGGTATACTTTTTTCACCAATGGTTCATTCCATACAGTATTACCATATGTGTGAATGTACGTATACTCAATAAAGCAGTGATTTGCTTTTTTCTGTACCGAGAGAATGTTTGCTTTAAAAACCGTTAATTTTCCATCATCTACAATTGTTGACTTAAGGGCTGTTCTTGGACACACTGGTCTCTTGTTAAATATCACGGGGAACGAGGAATCATCGTTTTCGCAGTACTTCATTTTTAACGCATCGGATTCTTTTGCTCTATATTGAAATGCAGCAACACCCCACGCGTCAACGAATAACAATGGTTCATGTACTGTAAAGTTGTGATAGAACGAGAATCGCTTTACGTTTTTCTGGGCAATTTCTGGTTGATCATAGTGAATTTCGTGATCAGCAGTCGCCAAGAGTTCACAACCATTAACATTGATATAAGGACTTATGCTACCGACTCGTTCTTTTGACGCTTTTGGCAGAAGCATAAGACGTATTTTCTTTTGTTTGTCACTTTCTGCACCTTCGTTTATCAACCTATATTTGCTTTCAATATTCGTTTTACAGACATACAAATTCCCTTTTAAGTCAGTATTTGGATTGTATCCAGCTTTAATTAATGGCTGAAAGTTTGGGTCTA
Source organism: Dreissena polymorpha (assembly GCF_020536995.1). Lineage (NCBI taxonomy): Eukaryota > Metazoa > Mollusca > Bivalvia > Myida > Dreissenidae > Dreissena > Dreissena polymorpha. The sequence continues at coordinate 40,745,998 of NC_068360.1, forward strand.
ATTTATTGACATACCAATAACCTACAATATGAACTAAATGTGGTACATCGCCGTATGCAACATTGCCACCGGAAAAATGAAACTGATGCGATTTAATAGCGCTAGTATAATATACAAACGATAAAACAGCTAACAAGACAATCATACTTGTATAAACGTGTTTATTTTTGTGTACATTGCATGTTAATACAAAAAAGTTGATTTAGAAATCGTTAACCCGTTTCACTCAGAAAACAGCTTCCCTGCACTACGTACAAGCAAAGTCTCTCAGCAATTGATGTACTTCACAATGAATCGATAAAACTAAAAATCATTGAAATGTTTTTGTGTTATGAGCATCCAGTCCTTGCTGGGAATATTGCCGCGAGTTAGAACCGATTGAAGTTGACTATCTTTCTCAAGCATCGGTTCGATTCCAAATCTAAATCTAAATATTTCTTCAAATTTTGCCATTTGATTGGAGTTTGACTTTTTGACAAGTTGTGCAAGCGTTTGACAGTAGTCTAGATTGTAAAAATTGTCCAACATCGTAGGTCCTCGTAGTTCTTGCTTGTCCTCAGTCTTGTCCTCAGTCTTGTTCTCAGTCTTGTTCTCAGTTATTTTCAGTTTATTGTCCTTTTTGTCTTTGTTCGATTGCTTACTGACTGATGAAAATGTCTCTTGACCAACGCCTAACGAATTTCTTGCAACTTCGAGATCCTTTTCGCGCGACATGGTTGGCTGTTTTTATTTGTATATATGCACATACACAAAGTGTATATATGCGTTTATACTTTTTTCCATAATCTATGGATCAATTGCAACAGCTTAATACCACCTTTTTAGATCAGTATCTAATTTCGTATAACAGTGAACTGAATGCTTTGAATACTAAATCCTGCCAATCTTTCAATTCGTTGAACGATAAATTTTACTCTTCTATCGGCAACAATGATGAAAGTATGTCAACATTTGCCATGAATCTTGTCAAGCAAAGCAATGATTACGTCTTTGACAAACAGTTTGTAAATCCATATTTCGTGCAACAAAACACGACAGCAACCCTTCTTGAAACAATCAATAATGAGGATAAAATTCAGTGTCACATTGAAGATGATACTGGTGGACAGGATTCGTTCGTTAATGTAAAGCGAAAAATGAAAAACTTCATGAGTGCTCAAAAATCAGTTCGTGATCATGAAAAGGAGAAACAATTTCGCGAAGCAATTCAAGAGTACGCATGGCTTTATGCTCCAAAACTCATATCTCCATTTATTAAGAATTTTTTACATCAATGTTTTGTTACTGAAAACGTGTTACAGAATTTCGCAAAGACTATTGTAGAGTTAGGACAGGAAATTAGCCTTGATTCCTACAACACATCAGATTGTTTGTTCGGTTTTACAATCAACTATTGCTTGAATGATAAGCAGAAGCAACACTATTTTAACCTTTTGTTTTTACCAGGAGTGTATGGTTTACCAAAACGTCTTAATACGAGTTATGCGTTCAATAAGTTTATGGAACAGTTTTACTACAAAAATGAATCAATCCTAAACGGCAGTGACACCATTCTGAGTTTGTTTTACAATACCATAAAATTTCAAAATGTGAACAAATCGCAAATCGTGGCTGACTTTGTAAAGCATTGTGTCAGTAGTATAGGCGAGATAGCAAGCGACGATATTATTCCACGTTTGCAAAAAATACAAACTTTGACAATACTGTTTTTAATTCTCAAACAACGTTATCCGAACTTATCAATCAAACGTGCAGAGCGTGGAATCGTGTCTTCGATTACCGGAGAATATATTTTGAAAGAAAACACTCTATACTTCTACGAAAGACAAGACTTATGGTGTTTGTATCTTGAACAAAATAACAAACCAATGTATAGTAAACGATTTTTGGATTTATTTCATCATTTGATAGCAATTTCGCAAAACGAATAACCATTGCTTGATTTTGTTGTACGTACATTTTGGAAACATGCATTGACTGACAAAGTAGGTGGAGAAAATGAAACATAACTCAATACGTTTGTATAACAGCATCCAGTATCCAAACAAATTGCATTTTGAAACATGAATGGTTTGATTTTACGTTCTCTCGTTGTCAAAGCGCTCCAGTGTCCAAACAACACTGTAAAGTTGAAATTCATGTAATACCAAAACCAGGGTGTCGATGTTTTTTTTACGTTTCGAATGTTGCACATATCTGATGTTCTTTGTGTGTTGAGTTTTCTCTGTGGGTTGAAGCCAGCGTGTACAAGTACCAGTTTCAGCTTGTTTGAATATCCAACAATGATACTTTCTGTCAGAATATACATCAAACACATTAAATTTTCACAGTTGTTTTTGTCTGATTGATATTCTCTCAGGATACACTCATAGAACCAAATCCAGTTTTCTCGTAGCTTATCGTTGCATCCAAATCTATACCATTCAATCAGCGAATAAATCATGCTTACTATTTTGAAATGTTGATTTGTTTGTTTTGCGCTTAGCATAGAGTAGAATCGCCGTTTTGGGATAATATTCTCAGCTACTTCTAAAAACAAATGAATGTGTTCGTAGACAAATTTGACTTCATTGTTACCCAATAACAGTAAGCAATTGCTCTTGTTGTTTAAAATAAATCGCATAACGCGTTTAAAACATCCGTCTGTTTTGTACAAAACGTCGCCGAGAAAAACAAGTAACACTTGTGGCTTCATGTAGTAATTGCTTATATCGGTGATGTCTGTTTCATCGTCTCTCTGGATTATGAAACCGATATTGTTTTCAAGTATAAACGTTTTCAATGCAGATTCGTTGTCGTGCAAGTCTCCCAAAATATAAACTTGTTCATATCCGTCAAATATTCGATCTAGATTTACTGCAAACTTTGGCAGCATCCTCCTCAGATCATTGCTCGGCATTGTCTGACAAATGCTGACTTCGTTGTGTGACTTGTATACCGAAGACTGTTTATATTATTAACGCTACAAGTGTTATAACCACCAAACCGGTATAGACATGGCTGTGTACTACTTCTATTTTGTACCAATTAAAGATAAGCACATTGAAGTCATTGATGACCCATCGCTCAATGGCATACGCATGAATTTGCATTTGTTTCAGTCAATAAGAAAACATATCACGGAAGATGACCAATATGTTCTCCTGAAAAGTATCGATGACTTACACATAACCTTTGACAAGACGAAATTTGTATCGAACCTCGAAAATTTTGCAACAAGTTCACCCGAGGACGTTATGACTACGCTCGTTAAATGTTTTGAACTAAATGGTTCAACGTATGAAAAATATTTGGGAATCGCACAATATCCGTTGTTGGTCATTAAACCTCGAAGAAAGAAAGCAGTGTTACATTCACCAAAAACAACATTGGATGTTTTAAATCACTGTTTTTTGCATATATACCAATTCTTACACGTAAAACAGCTGACAGAAGAGTGTGAAAAAGCAAATTCTGTACTTCAAATCAATAATTTGCGTTATAAGCCAGCTATTAACTCGGCTGCTAGATTTGTGACTTGTTGTGCGCATAACATCGTGATTGAAATTTCAACAAAACGATTTTATATATTAAAACATGACTGCCTGAAATCAAAATATAGTTGGGGAAAGTTTGACAATAACATTTATCAAGTCGTTCGCCAAATGTTAACATGAACTCTATATACGTATATTCCACTGAAAGTGATAACTGTTTTGTAAAACATTTGACTCAAATTGAGAAACTCAATCCGTCGATTCAAGTTTTTTATAAGATTGGATCGAAAGCAAACATAGATTCAAACAAAATATGTTCTATGGATGCAAGTAATGTATCAGCTGTGTTTGTTCGATCATACAGTTACGTGCCTCAGTACAACAAAGTCGAAAACACATTTTACTGGGTTCATCCAAAGTATAGCGTTGAGAGTTTTGAGGATAAACTAATTGCGATAGATAGCAACAGTGAACGTCAGCTGCTAAAAATGATTGTACCACCAAAATTTTGTAACGATATAGCAGCATTTTCAAAACCATGCACTGACATCAAAAATGCTGCTTTGTGTTCTTGTTATGAGCGTATTTGCTTGAAATGAAAAATAAAGTATTCAAAGATTTTCAATATGTTGTTGTTTATTTCACATATGTTACAGAAATCATGAGTCGCAAACGAAAAACACAACAAACAAACGAAACATCAGCCAAAACAGTAAAAACAAACGATGGTGATGTTCAACCCTCCAATGTATTGTATTGGTCGTTTTCACAACCCGCACTGTTGGGAAAAGGTGGTTTTGGCAATGTGCAAATTTGGTATCATCATACAAACGGGCAATTGTATGCTGGTAAAAGCTTCAAGAAACCGCAGGACTACCATGATGAATTAGCTCGAGTTAAATTGCTTGATCACGAAAACGTGATCAAATATGTTCACTCTTATGATGAGCAACAAGTCATTGTGTTTGACCTGTTCGCGTGCTCTCTTCATGAGCTTGTTACCAATTACACTGAAAACTTGTTTGGTTTAACCGACGAGAGAATTTACCTACTAATAAAACATTTGAGTAATGCTCTGTTCTACCTTGTAAACGATCTTCACATTATACATAGGGACATCAAACCAGCAAATATACTATATAATCAACAAAAAAACATATTTATTTTAACTGACTTTGGTTTAGCCACTCAATTCTGCACAGAAACATTAACGTATAAAGGGTTTTTGTGTGGAACAAAAGAATTTATCCTTCCGCGATTGCTTGTTCAATGTGAAAACGTGGAAATCGAAGTACCTATTAGTTCAGAACTTTGGTCTGTGGCTATAACCGTTTTCTTTGCAGCTACCGGATATCTTCCGTTTCAAACAAAACTTCGAGACAAATGGATAAAAATTGCGGCTGACAAGCCTCGCGAATGTATTTCTATAACAAATGAGGGCGACTACCGATACGATATTGAAGGCTGCACGAGAATGTCAGAATCTTTCAAGGACGACGTTTTAAAACCACTCCTATTGTACACGATGTCTTGTGATTCAACATTTGAAGAATATTTTGCTAAAATTGAACATATATCTTTGCGTCGCAGAATGCGTCTTTTCGACCTATTATCGTTTAGAGACATTTGTTGTGACAACGATGAAATGAATGAGTTGTATTTACAACATTGTTTATTTGTTCACAAAGGACATATTGTGAGTAAAGAAACGTTTAAACACAAATCTTTCAGTGAAACCATATACTTTCTAAACATGTCCAAACCTGTCTCTGTTAACTTAGTTCGTAGTCTCAAACATCAATATTTTGGCAACTTACAAAAGTACTTTGTTGACCCTCCATCGAGATACAATATGAAGGAACTTGAATGCATTCTTGAAAACGTTATGATTGCATTCAAATGTGTTGCAAATCACACTAACAGTCTTTCAATGTTTTCGAAGTTATTCGTTAGCCAAGCTAATGACGCTAAACTTCATTTGCAGGTTATCGCATTTTCATTCAGTACGCTTATGTCAGAATTCTTTCGTATTTACGAGCCAAAACATGAGTTTCGAAATACTATAGGTGATTTGGCAAATCGAACTAAGATCGAAATTGATAAAGGCGTTTCAGATTTTGACTTAAATGACATTTTAACATCTGAATCGTTTTCAGCTTTTACTAAGAACGTTGAACTATTAAAACAATCCAAACTACAGGCAAATCGCAAAGAACATATTTCGCAAATTGTTAAAACTATGGACATTGCGTAAATGGAAGTTAATGCGGGTGAAAGTAACTGGTTAATGTTCATGAAAGTTGATACGGGTGGAAGTAACTGGTTAATATTTATGGAAGTTAATGCGAGTGAAAGTAACTGGTTAATGTTAATGGGCGTTAATGCGGATGAAAGTAACAGATCAATGTAAATTGAAGTTAATTCGGGTAAAAGTAAAAGTAACTGGTTAATGTTAATGAAAGTTAATGCGGGTGAAAGTAACTGGTTAATGTTAATGGACGTTAATGCGGGTGAAAGCAACTGGTTAATGTTAATGAAAGTTAATGCGGATGAAAGTAACTGGTTAATGTTAAAGTTAATGCGGGTTACATCACGTACAAGTCCAAATGCGGCGTAACTAGGTACCTTTTTTACGTCGTAGAAAGGTAATTTCAAAAAACAATGCGTGAATGGAATTTTATTTCTGTGTCGTTATCGGAACGTTGTCCTAACTGAGTTAATGTAAAATTATTTACGTATTGCCAATTGCAGATTTCCATAAAACGTCAATGGGATATTAATGACTGCCTAATATAGAAGTCAAAAGGTATTTATACACTCGATCGGCCTCACATATTCTATGTTAGCTTTTTTGTTACCGTTTTAATTAAACATATACTTTATTCCAAATTATTAGAAAATATTCAACTAATGCCTTTTTTACTTTGGGAATACACATCTCTAGCAATGACGTTTATACATTGAAAACGTGTACTTTATTTGAAATAGGCTGAAGTCTAAATAAATAAATTTTCCATATAAATGATATGGAATAGATGATACGTTCGTAACAAAGTTAAAAGGATCGTAAAGAAAAGTGAACATTTAGCGATAGCTCAATGATAGTATAAAAACGACAAGACAATTTATCTTCAAAAAAAGGGAAGTCGATCGAAGTTTACTTCGTTTTGTTTACTGTCGATACGCATTATTTAGTACTCTACATAATTCAAATAAATAACCTAAGATGATTGGTACGATAAAAGAGAACAAGCTCTTGGAAACGCTACAATATTATACCACACACATGTAAGATTAAATTTTTTGAAAGTGATTGTTTTACATGCACAAATACATACAATGTTATATATATTTAGATACAGTAATGGCTACCGGAAGTCAATCACTGATTGTGGCCGCGTTCGACTTCGGAACCACATACAGCGGATATGCGTTCTCCTTCAAAGACACTCCAAATGACGTCAAAACTAACAAGAATTGGTATGCCGGGTCTGGTAAACTCATCTCACTTAAAACACCAACAAGTGTTCTTCTCAATGAGGATGGTGAATTCGACTCCTTTGGATTCGACGCCGAGGATAAGTATTCATCGTTGGCAGTGGACGGAAAACACCATGGTTGGAGACTGTTTAGAAGATTCAAGATGGTTCTACAAAATCAGGTAATGGTCACATTTATTAATTACTTCAATGTCCCTGGCGCGTCATGGTTTCTAATTAACACGAATAGCGAATTATCATTATAATAAGTATACATGTCAGTAAAATACATTTGCTGTTATGATCAAATGTATAATTATGGTTGTTATGTAGGGCTATGATGACGACGAAAGTTCTTAAGCCAATAGCTCTTATTGAAAACCAAAATATATTGTTACATAAAAATGTTCAATATTCTATGAGATAGTATTATGCAATCCTCATCAAAACAACTTTTGTCTAAATCACAGGTTATTGTGTATTCTTTGTGAACGCTTAACACATTTAGTAACTTTTTTTTTTACCGTCTCGTTATAAAAAGTAACTATTGCAAGTCAATTCAGCCGCTGTGAGGTGTGGTTTTAGGGGACTTATTATGTAAGATGTACCTCTCGGCATAGCTTTTTGTGTTTTATACATATTCTGTTTCAGCGAATTTTGCGTTCAGCAACCGTTGAAGATTTGGAAGGTAAAACTTTCCCAGCCAAACCGATATTTACGATGTCGCTTAAGTATCTACAGAAACACCTGCTGGACGCTTTGAGCATGAGTAAAAATGGGACGAGAGAAACTGACATCAGATACATAATTACCGTACCAGCTATCTGGGGCATAGCTGCTAAACAGTTCATGAAAGAAGCAGCGATTGAGGTACATAATAGTGTATAAACAAATTAACAATTGTATTACATTCTATGTAGATGAACTCAACGTAAATCTCGAACAAGTGGCATGTTCAAATGTCTAATACCATGATTATATGTTCTATCTTTTAAAAATTAGGTACAAATACAGACTCATTTTAAAATTGTGTTTGTCTATTAAGGCTGGAATCGTTGGCAACCGTGTAAAATTGGCGTTGGAGCCGGAGGCAGCCGCGGTCTGTTGTGAGGCCCTCGGTCACACGTTAGCGGGACAAAAGTTCATGGTCGTCGACATTGGAGGTTGTAATAGCTACTACTACTACTACTACTACAACTGCTACAACTACTACTACTTCTACTACTACTACTACTTCTACTACTACTTCTACTACTACTACTACTACTTCTACTACTACAACTACTACTACTACTACTACTACTTCTACTATTACTACTACTACTTCTACTACTACTACTACTACTACTACTACTACTACTACTACTATTACTACTACTACTACATCTACTACTACTACTACTACTACTACTACGACTACTACTACTACTACTACTACTACTACTACTACTACTACTACTATTACTACTACTACTACTACTACTACTACTACTACTACTACTACTACTACTACTTCTACTACTACTACAACGACAACTACTACTACTACTACTACTACTACTACTACTATTACTGCTACTTCTACTGCTACTACTACTTCTACTTCTTCTTATACAACTACTACCACCACCACCACCACTACTATTACTACTACCTCTAATTCTACTTCTACTATTACTATAACTACTACTAATACTTATAATAATTATCATAATTGCAATAATAATAGTAATAATAAAAATGATAACTACTACTAGTACTGCTGCAACTACTACTACTACTACTACTACCAATACTACTGCTGCTTCTGTTACTACTTATGATAAAAATAATAACACTTCTTCAACCACTACATAATTTTTATTCCATAGGTGGAACTGCTGACATATCTATCCACGAAAAACAAAGTGATGGCTCACTGAAGAATATTCACGCCCCTAGCGGCGGTCCGTGGGGCGGAATATATGTCGATGCAAACTTCATAGCGTTTATGACAGAATTATTTGGGACAATTGCCATTAATGCCTTACAACGTAAAGACATGTACGATTACTTTGATATGATCCGTGATTTTGAGGTAAAGAAGAGGAAATTCGGGTTTGATTCTCAGACCGACATCACATTTCGCATCCCAATGGTACTCAAGGAAATTTTATATGAGCAGCATCAATCTTTATCCGACAGACTGGAATCTTTGAAATACGGTAAACGAGTTTTCACCAGAGGAAGAGATAAAATTGGTGTCGACTCGTCAATAATGCATAGTTGGTTCTCTGATCCAGTTTCCAAGACGGTGAATCACATAAGCAGTGTTCTAAAAGAAGACCAAATGAAAGATGTCGGTCTAATAATCTTGGTTGGAGGTTTTGCGGAAAGCCCATACGTACAGCAGAGGATTAAGGAAGAACTACATGGAAAACAGGTGATAGTTCCTGGGGAGGCGGGTCTCGCCGTGCTGAAAGGAGCCGTGATGTTTGGACACAAGCCTGACATCATTTCATCCAGGGTTATGGATTACACGTATGGGATAAGTGTATGGGGAAACTATGACGAGAAAATACATCCTGCGGAAAGGAAAGTATACCAAGACGGGAAATGGAAAGTCAAACACTTTTTCGAGGTTTTTGTAAGAATTAATCAAGAGATGCAAGTTGATTCCAAGGTGACAAATTTCACCTACCCTACAAGTGAATATAGTGTAATTAAGATATACAGGACAAGAGACAGGGATCCGGCATTCACAAACGATCCTGGATGTGAACTTCTCGGTAAAATTCGAATAGAGAACGACAAAGGCATTCCTCTGAAGGAACAGTTAAATAAGACAACGTTTATGTTTGGAGACACCGAGTTGCATATATTTTGTGATAACGTTATGAATGGCAAAGTAGAGACATTAACACTTGACTTTACCAAATAAAACTGTCACTATAGATACGCGGATTTTACCACTTTTGACAGTACTAATCTGTTACAATTCATGAATATACGGTTATTATTTATGTTCAGACTGCATGGTTTGATAGAAGAACCGAACGAATTATTGTCTTTAGAAAGAGCGTATACAATACTCCAGTTAAATAAGCGGTTATTTAAATTTCAAAAGTGTGCATATTGTGTAATGTGTATTTATCCAATATGAACATTAGGTTAAAATCATAATCCTTTATACAAATAGACACACAAGTAAAAAATGGACCTTGCTTGTATCCTTTTATTTAAAAGAAGACTAATCGATTACAGCGAACAGGGTGATATATCTTGAAGTTTATTACTCATAAAACATCGAATACGTTTATAGTTATTAAAAATGTAACAATACTTTTTTTTAATTAGCACATAAAACCACCGTGAATTGTGAATAATGCATGCTTAAATTATTGAGAATACATGACTACATATCGTTTTGTTTTGTGCTTTTTACTGCATATAGTTGTGTATTTTTATAGCATTAATGTTATTTCACTTTATTCGTTTTGCTTACATTTGATGTTTAGGATAGGACATGCTACATCAAATATCCGTTAAAATGTATAACCTGTAAGAGGTACTAGAATAAGTTCTTTGTGGTTTCAATATACTTTATAGCACGCCCTTATATCTTTCGTGTTAATAACGAACGAATATACCAAAAACACAGCATCTGGTTTGTTTTGGTCGCAATAAAATATAATTTTTGTCGATCTTTTCATAACGAATTCTATAGTTCTTTATAACTTTCAGTTTGTATTTGTATTTTTTCTCTATACGGGTATACATCACTTTAACAGAGAAACATGTTAATTATATAATGTGAATATTTTTTGTTTGATTTAAAGCATATTAATTTGTAATGAAATATTGAACGATCCAAACAGCTAAAAGCCTTTTGAATATATCTAATGAATCAACATTAATCAAAATTTTAAAATCTCCATAAATGTTATTCAAATCAGTTTGTTATAGTAATGATTGTCTTCGTTAAAATAAAAAAAGGATTTAGATATTTATTTGATTAATGACTTGCTCTGTTTCTTGACAATTATATCAATCAGTTTGAATCCCGAACTGCCATTACATTTATGTGTGATTTGGACCTAAAATTATTTATCTGGCCAATCTCTTCCTACCTCTTATTCAAGCAGGACAGAATTCAGTTAGTGGCATACAATGAGCACAATTCATATCGCACCACGGACGTTACTAAAATGTTATTTTTAGTACGACATTAAATTATCAACCTTAAAATAATATAGTATTGTACAAAATTACTCGCGATAGCGCCTAACAAACTCGTGTTAGCAGTATTACTTACTCGTATGATAAACATAAGCATCGAATCAAAGGATACTCTGCGAGAAAAGTTTTTTTAACAAAACATTTAAAAGTGTTGATCACAATCATCATCATTCCCTTAACCGGTCTGGCTGTTGGGTAGAGAGAGGGGAAATGAAAAACGACGACACAGAGTCGTCTGAGAGAAGCTCATCGATGGGGAAGGACTTCCACTCTTTCACATTGTCCAACCTTATTTTTTACTGACGGCCGCGACGGCGACATCCCTCTAGCTTGTCACTTTTTTCCAGCTTTTCGCCGTTCATGGCAATGTGTTGTTCATGCTGGGCACCATGGTCTTACACTTACTTGTGCAGACCCCTATCACATATTCTCCTGGTCCTTTATTAAATGTGTTGGTGTGATTTTGGAGTTCACTGCTGGTGTCCCCATGAGTTTGATGTCATCAGCTTATCTCACTTTGGAGATGGGTCCACCAATGAAGATAGAAGTGTGGTGTTATTTGAAGGTCCACTGCATAATCTGTTTAAGGAATAGTTTAATTGGAAGTGGTAGCAGACGTGTGTATTGCAAGTACTTCTCAATAATGACTGTTGTGCTGTTAAAGATCTGCTCCGTTATGCTCCGCAAAACTGTGAATTCAGTGCTTTGGTCTTACTTTTCAATCAGTTAAGGATGATACGTAGCATGACTTTGCTAGGCTGGCTGGTGAAGCTGGTGGTGCTGTAGTTCTCACACAGCTTCAGGTTATCATTTTCATTCCAAGAACCTCTAGAACATCGACGTATATATCGTATACTACGTTAGGCATAAGTAAACATATTCCAAACGTGGTCCCCTTTAATCGGTTGAAAGAGTTTAATGAAAATTAGTGCCCCTCCAACCCTTGAAGGACGGAACGTTCTCCAAGAGAAAGAATGCCGATGACAACATATGAGTTTACATCAAAACATTGGTGAAATCCCACCCTAGTCGGTGAATGGTGCCCGTATGATCTCAGAACACTTAAGCACAACACAACTATGGAACGTATCGCACTACAAACAAAAACTGAGAGCTCAATGGGTGGGAAGTAGCATACTGTCGCTTATTAGTCGGATTCGTGACCGGGTAGAAAAGAACAATTCTGATAATTACACAAGTTTACAAACTATAGTGGAAAATTCCAAAAGTAACTGCGGGTATAGTGGATACTTCTATGGCATTGCGGATATAAGGGGTTGAAGATTTCCTCGTAGGGATCTACAATTAAACCATGTGTACGTTGAATGAGGTTTTGTAGGTTTGTTGAACATGTCTCGTTCATACTTACTATTGCAATGGGTAAGTTACTACTTTGTTTATATGTTAATTACATTCATATGTTACACTTAAAATTGCACAAAAATTTGTGAACAAACTCTTTTATTTTATGTCTTTTTTATATAAAAAGCCATTAATAAAGTCATCGATACATTAATACTGATGCATCGTTCAAACATACAGCTACTTTTAACCACTAGAATTTATTATGCTTCCAATTATAACAATTATTAAAATAACAATGAAAACACAAGTTATCCGATAAAATATTTAATAATTAAACATATGAACTGTTACTCAATAACGTTCAATAAAAATCAACACATACGGACAATTACGCTAGTCAATTGTTCCATGTGTTTGTATCAGTCGAGTGGCTTGTGTGATGACGTATCTCACGAGAGGCGGAGCCTCGAGTGTGATACGCAATAACGCAAGCCACGGCAGTCCGGCTAATACGAAATTGGAAAACTGGCGAGTAGCATATTACGGGAATTATTTCTGTGCAGTTGTATTTTACCGATTGATACAACTTATTTTTTGGGAGCATACAGCAGGTAAATAATAATAAAAATATTATGTTCGGGAAGAAACATACGTTCAAATAAAAAAACTAATTAATTATTTGAATTGAGAACACATATATTATCAATAATGGAGAATTTAACATTGCCACAGGAACATAATTATCAATGTGTTAATACATGACGGTCATCGGAATTAAGTTTATATAAAAGCTATATCATTAATATAACAGTTTCAAATCATGTCCAAGAAATGCTTATGAAAGAAGGAGAATTACCATATTGTTCACAGATAAATTAATAAACAAAGTTCAGTTTTCATAACAGGGCAATACAAAAATAAAATACAATTTTAATTGATGACAATATGCACCATTCTTAAGAAAATATATGCCAGGTTAACACAAGCGATCGTCTCCTATGCATGGTCCTTTGAACGAAATACGCGTATGCAGGCCCGTAGCCAGAGTTTTGAAAAGGGGGGTGCGAATTTTCCCATCAACGATTATTATTGAGCCACAAAGTGGCGATGCGGTAGGTGGGGGAGGGGTTGTCCCTTTCCTGCAATCGGGGGTTTGGAGGTCCTTTCTCTAGAAAATTTAGAAAATGAAAAGTAAAATCCTGCATTTTGGTGGCTTTTTATCTGTATCGAGAGACTGAAGTTATAGAGAATGTGTATATGAAAATTCACATTCATTGACTATACTCAGTGACTGATCGACATTAATATGATATAACATACATGTATTCCCAACTGCCGTTTTTTAATAACCACCTCTTTTGATCAGTCACTGAAATACAGTATTTATGCATGAAGATAATAATCGCGCACACACTTTGTTTACATATGCATTATGCAACAACACATTGATAGAATATAAAATCAAGTACAAGAACGGTTTATAATATCACTATTTATTGGAATCTTGATAACATTGGTGTATTTTAATCTTGATAACATTGGTGTATTTTACCATTCCAAAATTCTACCATTCCTAAATCAAGCAAATTAAAAGGAAAAATTTGACTTTTTCAAAACAACTGTTTGTCTGCTACTATGGATAGTACCAGAGGCCTAGCATTGCTCTAAACGTGCTGCTAGTGTATTGTACAACAAACACTGATTAACAAAACTGGGTCTTCTCTAATCTGCATTAGTACTACCGGTAAACATAAATAAAAATGTTATAACTGGCTTCTTGTATTTTTTAAGATTATGTTTAACACATTCGTTACAATTTCAGAATACAACAATTAAGGCTTCATAAAAACCCTTTAACCACAAACTACTGGTCCTATATTATTAAAGCCCTTATAAATGTGTAACAAGATGTTGAATAAAAAAAGGACTTATTTGCCCGATGTTCAAGATTCGTCACAGTTAATGAACATTTAACGTTAACGTCCACCTGATCATATAGGGTATAACGTTTTAAATTCATTATAACAAAAACAATAGTATGGAATATTTCCTAGTGTCAAATTTGACATAATAAAAACATTGTGGGCAGTTCTGTATGTGGAGCAGAACAGATGCCATAAGGTGTTGGTAAAATACAAAAAAGCTACACAATTAGCTTTGTAAAAAAGCTTTGTAAAAATGATTTGTTTTCTTGCCATACAACAACAAAATCTTATCATGTCTTACGCATAATTGATATTTTTGTCTGAAAACCCTTCAGGTGATCAGAAAATGGTTGTACCGGGATATAACAAAAAGACAACGCAATCTGTCGAAAATGCTGTGTACAATCATTTATTGTTATTATTCGTGGTATAATACAAAATTTGTAACCAGTGACTCCTTAGTCTACGGCAATAGTCGACGGGTGTATTTTGATTTTCGGAAGCTGGCATAACATTCCGTTAATAATAATCTAAAACGTTACCGGTATATCTTTCCTGTCGGTAGCATATTTAATTAAACATTATTGTAACGCTTAAATACGAAGACTCACTGGATCCCGGGAAAAGATAAATACTCGTTTTTGCGTCGAATAAAGTTGGGTGCATCTTATAGTTCAAATGTTTTTTTACTCGTCAAAAAAGATTGGGTGCGAATGCACCCAATGCACCCCCCCCCCCCTGGCTACGGGTATGGTATGTTCTTTAATTTCGTCCAAAAAGATTCAAAGTCAACTATTTCTCATTGCTTTTTTTTACCTATTCTGCTGCTTTGTTATATCTTCATTCTGTCTGCCAAATTCTTTTACTTATGAAGCTTGGCACACACACATACAATTAACACATCGCAAATACAGACAACATATAATTGTCAATTGCGTCTTACCATTCATCCATTAACCGGGACAAAATATTTGTTTAGGAACTTGTGCCACTAAAATCCGAGTACTTTATGTTAAAATGATCGCTTAATTGGATGAATGATCACGTTTATTTTATGATTTCAGACGGCACGTGACTATATCACTATGGGAGCTGTTTGCGTACTCAACATAAACACTGTTTCTTTAAAATCATTCAAAACGCTTGATTGTCCTAATGGTCACGTGCACCAATTAAGGAGGCACGTTACTTTATATATTCTCGGTAGCTGTTTGAGTACGAATGAAGCCCGTATAAGTGTAATAATACGAGTAAAATTATTGTTTTCGACTGTTTACCTAAAAAAGGCACTGTAAGTGATAACTTAATAAAAACGCTTAATGTTAATAATACAATTGCTCAATTGGATGAATGATCGCGCGCACATGATGCATTTAGACGACACATTATAATATCAGCGGTTAAGTATTTTTTTTACAAGCACGTATTTGTTCATGTTACTGGGAAATCGCATTAGGACTTTTGGCCACTGATACACAAACACTGTACTTTAACCATGCATGTACGCTTGATTGGATGAAAGGTTACGTGCGCGTGACGAATTGAGACGGCACGTTACTATATCAGCGTGGTAGTTGTTTGTTTACTCTGTTTACTTTAAGTCTGAATTATTCGTCAGGGAACACTATTGAAGACTGTTCATTAAGAATGTAATTCAAACGCTAAAATGGATTAATGTTGCTCGTGACAATTTATTCGGCGTGTGACTATTTAGCATGATTTGTATATTGTACGGGCGCGTTGTAGTGTATTGCCCGGGAAAGCCATTTGTTTTGGACATTTGGTCCCTGAAACATCGAAATTCCACGTAAACGTTAAGAAAACTGCGAAATTACATCAATGGTGTCGAGCACGTAACGACTTTAGACGGAGTGTTACTCTTTTCTCGTGGTAGATTTTTGTATTCTCTAAACACAAAAAGGAGATTATGGTCTAAAAAAACTCGTTATTTGGTACTTAAGCAACTTAACCTGGGTACTTCACGTTTTGGTAATAAAAATAAACGTTATAATAAAACTGTACGTTAACAAAGGGCAAAATGGGATGAACGATCACCAAAAATTGATTCATTTAGACTACAAGTGACTACATCAGCGGATTAGCTGTGGCCCCTACAAGCAAGTCTTATTGAGAACAACTCGTTTGGTTCTATTGGCCACTTCAACATGTGCGTTACAATTTGATAACACGCTAAATCGGATGAATGCAAATGACGACTTTAGACGGCACATGACAATGTCAACATGTTATATAGCGATACACTGTAAGAGACCGTAGTAGTGCTCAGATAAATCTCTCGTTTGGCAATGAAAGACGGGCACTCCACGATAAAAGTTAATAAAACCGCTCAATTGGATATATGGTAACGTGTACGCGACGATGTTAGACAGCTCGTGAATGTATCGTTTGGTTTATGTCTTGAGTTAAAAGTTATGTGTTTAAGAAATATTGCACTGTGGTATATTAATTTGCGCTAGTTTCTACTTCGGTTGCATGTTAGTTTCTTAAGTTACATGGTGCTATCTTTATCTGCTTTAGTATCATGCTATTTGCTTTTGTTACATTGTCGTTTCTTTATTTATTTTATTTATTTATTTATTGTAGTACTTCAATAACAATAAGTCTGTTTTAGATATTGTTTTTTAATTTAGCTGTAAATGTATGTTCTTTTGTTGTGTTTAGCTCTCGGTGTAAATTACTCTCACAAACACATCAAATAATACAGGAATAGTTGGATTTTGTAACATTTTCGGAAATCAGGGAAGAACCAAGGATTGACCAAAGCGCTGTAACAGGCTTACAAACTTCAAGGAATCATGGACATTCAACCGTATACTGGCATAACATTGCAAGCTTTTTCCATTGTCTATACGTCAAAAATCTTTATAAA
>NC_068360.1:40768290-40775790 GCF_020536995.1 Dreissena polymorpha
TCTGTTCTGTCTTGTCGGCTCTGTTGTCGTTGTCTTTTAACATGACCTCATAGGGTGGCAAGTAGGAGATTTCGTCTTAAATCTACGGATAAATGTGCGAAACCCGAATGAAAATGTTGAATGAATTGCAAAAATATTCTCGCTTTATTGCTATTCATCAACCAATTAGCGTATAATTCACGTGCATGCTAATAGGAATCAAACTTATTGTTTCATGGTCACTTAACGGAAAAAGAACGTGTTAGATTATTTTTACAAAGTTTATAGGAAAGTATGCTAATTTATATCACAATACAAAAGTAAACCAAGTTATAAATTGTTTCCCTTCAACCAAGGTAAAAAGAAAAACAAAATGAATTTATGTATTATTTCGGACGTAGACCTGCTAAAGAAAAACGAGAATATTTTTTAATCGTGTGATTAAAAAATAACTGGTCATTACATTAACCAATATGTCGAGTTTTTTTTACAGAAACACATAATTCAAAGTGTCAGTCTAAGTGCACTTGTATTATTCGTTAACACCCGTTCCCCCATTCGAATGTATTAAGACCCATATGTAGCAACTGTGTGAAATTATCTCTGTCTTTTGACCCATTTTAGCATACATGATATTATAGCAATTATCCATTCCAAAAAATCTAGACTATTTGTAATAGGGCTTTCAACAAAATCGTTGTTTTTCGAAATTATTTGTATTTGTTTTTCCTTGCCGTCTAAGATCAGTTTTGAATTATATTTTTTATGTCAGTTACACATTTCCAGAAAGAGAATTTCCTCCTTAATTCCACTCGGACGTGCTTATTTGCAAACGAACTAATTTTGCGTATGTGTTATTTTAAACATATATTGTCGCGTTCTGCAAATTAATTAAGTCTTAACTTCTCCAACATATTTAATTGGAGCACTAATGTTTGCACGTACCTTTAAGTAAAATGTGGTGACAGAGTTGTTGTAATTTGTTGAAATGAGTAAACGCTAATTAAAGCCCCTTGCATGAAAAGCCACTATCCAATATGAATGATGCTTACACCATAGTTAAACATTATGTGCATGTACTTTCATCGTATTTTTTTGTTTTAATGTTTGTTTTCCCTCAATATATAAAAGTATATTCAGTATACAAAAATTACCATTATGATAGAAGATTTAGTTTATTTCACTGATGTTAATAAGGGTCGTATATAATTCACGGTACATATACACTGTTATTAAATATGATTGAAACAATCTTAAATAAATTATAGGTAAAGGTGTCCGAATAATTTAGTTTTCGACTTGCTTCGGGAATAGGGAGCGACATTCAGAGATCAAAGAAGACACTTTATCAATCATCTGGGTACTGCTGTTTTATATTCAAGAGAAAAGTGACATATTCAACACGCAGTTCTAGTTAAAATCGCACAATTGCAAACATTTTGTAGGCGACATTCATTTTCGTTTATGTATCGTAGCTGCTTTCATTCAAACTTTCAAAAATAAATGACTTAAATGGCAAGATAAACATGATTAAATGCAGTTCTGGCAGAATTATTGCCATATATAAGTATCCTTCTGCTTTGTAATATAGTTCTCAAACATATTGTACTTACCGTGTTTTAAACAACTCGGTGGATGTATCTAAACCTTTTCTATCTGAATGACCTCAATGTTTAGATGACCTAAATTTGTTGATGGACGTTAAAAAAGAACTGATCTTGGTATGCTTTTTTGACGTAGAAATAAACAAAACAGATTGTTTGAATGTAAATAATTCCTCTTACTCTGAATACTTACTGTGTCTGTGTTTTGTAGAGAATCAGTGTTTTGAATATAATATAATGCTGCCAAAATTAATCATGCCTAATGATATACATGCTCTTATCAGCAGTATATATTCATTATATTAAAAAAAAATACCACACTAAGTGGACCCATAATAAATTATGCTACACGTGATGTCACGCGAATAGCGAACTCTATTTAAAACAGTTGTTTTCATTTACAGCAAATAATCTTAAATAATTACAAACCTGGTGGTGTAGTAAACGTGATTGGACTCGTATGAATACGTCAATATAATAAACAAATGTTTATTATTAACGAGACCGTGAACATAAAAACACCATATCTCAATGTACTATCTATAAAAACGAGGTCATATTTCAACTTAAAGAAATCACAATTCTTAACTGGTCAGGTCGCATGAACGTATGGTTTTTAAGTTCTCCTTTTTTAATAAATCTATAAATCTACTGTTGATGCATTCCAAGTCAGAAATGTGTTTGCATGTATAAATGAAAAACGATACGATTTATCAAAGTATGCGTTATTAAAAACATTAATCTTTCACAATTGATCATTCAAATAATTTTGAACGATATATATTACATATGTCTGTTGTAAATACGTTATTTCTGTCAGTCTTTGAATGTGGCATTCGTCTACGACGCTTGAATAGGACCCGATAACCAATGCGTCGAAAGTGATCGTCGGCATTGAGGTGTTAAGTACTTGTTCAATTTTTTTGTAATGAAGTATGTTGCCCTGGCCGAGTCTGACGTAACACTCATGATATTTCTGAGTAGCAGATCTTGTTCAAAATTACACCAACATGTTCTATATGTCTGTATTTGTAAAGTAATCCGGTTAATAGCCTACGACCGACATTATTGCATAATTCTCGTATTTAATATTATTTTAAGATTCTAGATTATAACCTTAACGTACTTAAAGCATTGTCCACAGAGTTAATGGTTAAGAAAGCATTGGTATTTTCCTATCAACCGTTATCAATCTCCAAATAAACATCTGTTTATCACAAGTGTATTTCCTTTAACAAAATATTGTACTATCTATTTAGGTGAGCAGAGCGTTATCTTATTTAAGTTATAGCTATTGCCGTTAGTGTATGCTAGAAGTAGAGGGTTTTCTCTGTTTATAATTAAACATGATACGTGCTGTACTTTCGAGTTGTAAAGAAATCTATATAAACCCATCGTTTACATGAAAGTATTATACGGTCAAACATTGTGCAAAAATTGTTGTGTGTGAGCAAGTGTTTAATATGGCATTTAGAGTATAGTTAAAAAAAATGATTAAAACATCGTTCAAGAAACCTTCAAAGGCTGACATAACCGATACAGGTGGGTGAATAAACAAATAATTTGGTATCATACTTCTTGATTTTATATTATTCTTTGCGTTTTAAGCTATTTATATTTGTTCAGTTTGTATGTATTGCCCCATAGGCGAAACGAAAACAAACTGCACGTCCGGAACACACTGGATTACCAAAAGTTAAAAATACAATGCGTTCAAAATTGAATGAGTTTTGCAAAGTAGATGGCGTATCCGTCTCGAACGAAGAGACCCGGGTTTTAATCCCATACTAACTCATAGCTTTTCAATGGTATTACACATCTTGCCATGCACTTACATTTCTCAAAAGCTTAGTATTTATCATTATAAATTACAGTCAGGTGATAGATACACCTGGCAATAGGAAAACGTGAATATAATATTCTTAACAATTATACCATTGCATTTATAAACTATGGTAATCGACATTGACATAATCGGTGGATTTCCGAAAAGTCGCTTCGTATGATATCATGTGTATATTTTGATATACACGTACAATGATGCGATGCGTTTGTTGAAATCATCTGTCATTTGTAGAATTGGATTATATAACTTCCGCTGTATGTGTTCCTTGTGCCAAACATGTGCTGTATGGACATCAGTGTCTTTACACAAAATGTTTTTTTTTAATATAATGCTTTTGTCGTAATAAAACTTTTAATACGGTTAGTATTCCAAATAAAAGTATGTATTATCACTATTTTAAATACAATTATATTTATTAACACATTAAGTGGGCCCTTAAGAAAAGATATGTCGGTGGATCTTTCTAGAATTGTGTATTCGATTGCAAATTCGACTAATTTTTGTTTCATTCATTTTCTATGAATAAACCTTTATCATAAATATACACCTGCCATAGATAATGTGCTTCAACTAATAACCGGCTATATAACATACACATGTTTCTTACGAGATCGTGTATTTAAGAAGAATTGTATATCAATGTATTATTTATAAAAACGAGTCACAGTTTCGACTTTGAAATAAATCACAAACCTTTTTAAAGTGTGTGTATGGTTTAAAATCTTTCTTAGTTTGCACATTTAATAAATCTCATATTAATGCAATTCAAGTCAGACAATAAGTTGTGTGTAAGAAACGCTAAATTTTTTCAAAGTAGTACGCTTCTTTAAAAAAAACATAAAAACATGTAGAAAGTGAAGTTGCACAATACGTCATTTCTTACGGTCTATAAATGTGACATTGGTTAATGCTAAGACCTTAAAACCCTTTCATAAGAGATTGAAGTGTAAAGCAAATGTCCGATGTCTTTTTTCTGTAGGTAATGTATTGTACTTGAAAATTGTAAATGATGTCCATGTGGAAATTATTAAAAATGGCTTCCCATTTGGCAAACTTTTCATGAATGTAGGCGAAAATGTTTCTCTTCTTTCTTCATTACTCATTGCACACAACATCCTCAATAATAAAATTCAGTGTGTGTTATATTATTGTAAATAGTTAATATTTTATATCAATGTTCACTTTTTTAACCTTCTGTGTTACATATATAGAACATTTGCGTTCGAATTAGTATGACTAATCTTTTGAAATTAATTATATTATAATATATTTTCTGCGATTTAAGATAACCACAATATATAGAAAAAAAACTCGAGGCCTCGTCGGACATTGTCGCTGTCATCCTGTTTATTATACCAAATGTATTGGCCGTCATTTAAGGTAATTGAAACCGCTTCGAGACAAAGCATTGCGAGCTTGTTTGACAACTGACAACCCTGCTGTGGTGATGTTCGATTCGCGCTTTTAACAGCGAATATTAGGTTTGCAAACGTTATCATAATCTAAATTGAAAAACCCATTTTTGCTATATCGTTGTTATAGTCCATATCATATGTGCATACAAAATGTTTGTTGATTTCATTTCATGAAAATGAAATATTAAATTATGGGATGATTTTAAGATGAAATGGGGCTTTGTCGAATATTCATTATGTTTCGAGTTGAAATGGATTTTAAAGAAGCGTCAGGTTAAACATATTGCAAGATGGAGGACAAGCCTGCAGAGGTGGGGTAATCCCTGGCCAATGGTCCTTTATCCTAGTTAGATGGTTACTTTTCATCCTGAATAATTAACATACAATGTGTAATTTGTTTAAATTCACCGTGTAATGGGTGTGAAAATATAAACAAAAGCAATGAATACTAAGTACATAAGAATAACGTTATCATGCATATATTATTTTAACTATGTATTTGATACCATTTCGAGTAACGATATTGTATGTGAAGATGAAAGTGGAGACCATTTTATAACATATTCTCAAGCATATTTAAAATAAGTGTTTGGTTTTATTATAATACTTTAAAGATTTGCTTACAAAACAAATACAAATGAACAAGTTAAATGCAATACATCAGAGCCTTGTTAAATAAATATACCATACAAAAAACGCAGTTGAAACCTAAAAAATAACAAAAAACTTCGCTTAAGTAAAGTATTTAAAATCGATGTTAGTCTATACAGACGAAGATAAAACGATTGAAAACAATCTATTATAAACATAGTTCACTTTACTAGTCGGTCATAGTTGTGTCGGAGTTTTAAAAAGTCTCCATAAATAGCTAAAGTACATGTAATATTAAACGAGTACGCAATTCACAATGTTTGCAATTGTTATAAATCTGCCATATCAAAAGAAAGTAAATACATAATGTGGGTCATCTCTCTTCATCCTTAGCTCATGTCTTAACAGTTTGAAAAATAATAAATCTGCTTCTAATTCTGGAGGGAAACACTTTTTATGTAAGACAAATTATCAATTACAATACAGGATAATCGCAGGATTTATCATAAAGCAGAAATCTTTAATTGCTAGATTGACTTACTCCAACTTTTACGAGGCAGAACTCTGAATAAATAACCGTCAAATGTAAACATATCTTGCATAATGCAACTGATAACCATTATGTTTTACAACTTTTGACGAACAATCGAATTCATAAAGCGGGAAAGTTCAGAGACGTCAAGCGTACGAACGTACCATCCAGGAAATTATGGATTGAACTAACCTCACTTATCACATTGAAACGCTGTCATGGAAACCATTTAGGCAAAAGCGCGGCAAAATTCCAACAAGCAGTATAGAGTACACGCTTGTGCTGTTCATAAAGTCGTTGAACATTTCGAAACGTTGAAAATACTGTATTTAACAAAAAGATTTGATTTTATTAAGGCATTTGCATTCTATATGTTGTTTACTGGCAAAACGTATTTTCATGTCATCAACGTTATTCTAGCAATATTAATTACAAACAACAATCACTACGATTATAGAGTAGAACCCAACGAAAACGCTTAATATTATTCCACATACATATTAGATAAAAACATCTTAGTGGTTGTTTTACTTGACAACAATGCATAACATGTCATATACTATATTTTAAGATAAAGCTAGTGCTACCCGAAGTCAAGCACTAATTGTGGCCGCTTTCGACTTCGGCACCACATACAGCGGATATGCGTATTCCTTCAAAGACACTCCGAATGACGTCATAACTAACAAGAGTTGGACTGCCGGATCTGGTAAACTAATCACACTTAAAACACCAACAAGTTTACTTCTAAATCAGAATGGTGGGTTCGACTCGTTTGGATTCGATGCCGAGGATAAGTTTTCGTCTTTGACAGAGGACGGAAAACACAATGGTTGGAGACTGTTTAGAAGATTTAAGATGGTTCTACACAATCAGGTAAATCGTCACAGTTATAATCTACTTAAATATCCCTGGCGCACCATTAAGTCTAATTAACAAGTGTTACGAAAAATCAATATAGTAATTATAACTGTCAGTAAAAGACAAATGCTTTCATGATAAAATGCATAATTATGGTTGTAAACTAGGGATATGATTACGAGGGAAGTTCTTATGGAAATAGCTCTTATTTATAAGAAAATATATAGTTACATTAACACGTGCACTGTTTTATGCGATAGTATTATTATAAAAGCCTCATCAAAACAACTTTTTTTCTAAATCACAGGTCATTTTGTATTCTTTGTGAACGCTTAATAAATTTGGTTACATATTTGTATACCTTCTCGTTTTGAAAAAAAAGAATAATAAGTTAATTCAGCGTCTGTGGGGTGCGGTACACTAGGGGACTAATTATATAAGATGTTCTTCACTGCATAGCTTTTGTATTTTATACATATACTGCTTCAGTGCATTTCGCGTTTAGCAACAGTTGAAGATTTGGAAGGTAAAACTTTCCCAGCAAAACCGATATTTACGATGTCGCTCAAGTATTTACAGAAACACCTTTTGGACGCTTTGAGTATGCGTACAATTGGGACGCTCGAAACTGACATCAGATACATAATTACCGTACCAGCTATATGGGGCATA
>NC_068360.1:40778290-40785790 GCF_020536995.1 Dreissena polymorpha
TATTACTACTACTACTAGTACTACTACTACTACTACTACTACTACTACTACTACTACTACTACTACTACTACTACTACTACTACTACTACTACTACTACTACTACTACTACTTCTTCTACTACTACTACTACTACTTCTACTACTACTACTACTACTTCTACTACTACTACTTCTACTACGACTTTTACTTCTACTTAAACTACCACTACTTCTTTTAGAACGCTTAACAACATGATTCGGTATTCCTCCAGTTTGTCAACAATTATGGATTTTGCTGGCAGAAGCGCATTTCGTGTATTAAAAGCGAGACTATACGATTTTTATATGTCTGAAATTGTAATATATTGATACAAATATGTTACAAGAACACAAAATAGGCAAGAAAAATTATACAGTGAAGACGAATTTTATAAAATGCAGCAAAGACAAATTAGCGCCCCGAGCCGATTGTGACGAAGATATTGTGTACATATTTTCCTTTAATAACCGAAGCATTTGTCTTTTTATAAGGATCGGACTTAGTGTTCGTGTGTCGTATGAATAGATATCGTTGCAGGATATTAAAATGATCCGTAAAATTAAATTTAGATTCACATCGTACATGCATTACATACATGTTGGCGAATTCGACTGTATAGACATTTTCGATTTCAGAATTAAAATCTGGCTTATTTCGCATTTTTCGACACATGTTCTTCTTAGCTTTTATTTTAATTTATTTTGAAATATGTGTATAATAAGTTATTTACACATTTTATATAAATTCATAAATATTTGACAAAATCGTATAGTCTCGCTTGAATATGCATTATTGTTTATGCCAAAGGTGGAACTGCTGACATATCTGTTCACGAGAAACAAAGAGATGGTTCACTGAAAAATATTCACGCCCCTAGCGGCGGTCCGTGGGGCGGAACATATGTCGATGCAAACTTCACAACGTTCATGACATATGTATTTGGGGAAGTGGCAATGACTGCTTTACAAAGTAATGAAATGTACGATTACTTTGATATGCTTCGTGACTTCGAAGTAAAGAAGAGGAAATTCGAATTCAATTCTCAGTCCGACATCACATTTCGCATCCCAGTTGTACTGAAGGAAATTGCTGAGAAGAATTTTCATCAGTCTTTATCCGACCGACTGGCATCTTTGAAATACGGTAAAAAGGTTTTACTGAAGGGAAGAGATAAGCTTGGTGTCGATTCGTCAATCATGCAAAGTTGGTACACGGATCCGGTTTCCAAAATGGTGAATCACATTAGCAGTATTCTTAAAGAAGAACGAATAAAGGATGTTGATCTTATAATCTTAGTAGGAGGGTTTGCAGAGAGTCCATACATACAACAGAGGATTAAGGTAGAACTACCTGGGAAACAGCTGATAGTTCCTGGAGAGGCGGGTCTGGCTGTATTGAAGGGAGCCATAATGTTTGGACACAAGCCTGACATTATATCATCCAGGGTTATGGATTACACGTATGGAATACGTGTACGGTCTATATATGACGAGAAAAAACATCCTGCGGAAAGAAAAGTATACATAGACGGGAAATGGGGAGTCAAACGCTCTTTCGAGATATTTGTTAGAGCGAATGAAGACGTAAATGTTGGCTCCAAAGTGACACATTTGACCACTCCTGCACGCGAACATAGTACAATTACAATATACAGGACAAAAGACCGGGATCCGACATTTACAACAGATCCTGGCTGTGAAAAACTTGGTAAAATTGAAATTGAGCGCGACAAAGACATTCCATTGAATGAACAAGAAACTAAGACAACTTTTATGTTTGGTGACACCGAGTTGCATGTGTTGTGTGAGATCGCTAAGATTGGCAAAGTGCAGAAACTTAAACTTGACTTGACTAAGTAAAGCTGCCGTGATAGATAAGAGTAATTAACCACTGTAAACAGTAATTATTTGATAGATTTCATTAGGAGACTGGTTATTATTTAAGCTAAGACTGTACAGTTTTATTAAAACAAGCGAAAACCGTATGATCTTTCGAAAGAGTGTACACAATATTCCATGTGATTAAACGATTACTTAAATTTTTAACTGGAAATTTGCAGATTCGTTGGGTGAGAATAATTTGCCTCGACACGAATATACAACTAAATTAACAACACATGAAACAATCATGTCTCATGTTATTTTAAAGACTGCTAGCAATCATCGCGACGATGGGGATATAACTCTAAGTGTAAAATGTATAATCCTTTCACATTTCACCACCGTTAAATGTTGTATGCATTGATAGTTCATAACAAAACAGCTATATTTTTTAAAAAGTAACACATTCAACAACCGTATATGCATTATGTATGCTTTTAGTGTTGATACAAATGACTGTATATTGTGTTATTTTGTTCTTTTTATATATGTTATGTTATATATTAATTTACAACATGTAGTTTTGTATTTTATTCCATTCATGTTATTAGTGGTATTTAGCTTTATTTGTTTTGCTCTGTTAGTTTCTATTAAGAATAAGACATACTGTTTCAAATATTCATTCAAACTTTTAAGATGTTTAAAGTACTAGATTCAGTTCTGTGGTGATTAGTAAATGCTTTCAACTATTATGTGTTAATAACATTCCAACAAACAAACAACCACAGCCTTTTTCTGTTCTCAATAACAAATACATCATTTTTCAACTTGTTATGATTAATTTGATAGTTCATCATAACGTTCAGTTTATATTTGTATATTAACTCTATATGCCTCATTGTGTAGGCCATAGATCTGTATTATTTACAGGACTTTATTTACACGTAAATATTTTCGTTGAATTCAAAGCTATTTGTTTTGTTTTGAAATATTGAGCGATTAAGAAAGCTTAATTCATTTCGAATATATTAAATAACATGACTCAACAATTGTCAATAAAAGTTTATTCTCATCAGTTGGGTATCAGTATAAGTATTTTTATTATTATTAGCGAATTTAATAAAATATTTATTTAATTAAGATCTACTATTATTTTTCCGTTAAGTTGATGGGGTTGACTCTGCTGCTAGAGAATTATATCAAACAATTGGGTTCCCGAACTGCAATTAGACTTGTGTAAGAATTGGACATGAAATAATTTATACGGCAATTTTCTCCCTGCCTCTTATTCAAGTATAGGACAGAATTTAGTTATGTGCATACAATGAGCAATGAGCACAGTGATATTTTAAAGATATCGCCCTGGGTAATTTTAACATACAATGATTTATTCAAAATGACAAATTGTTTATGTATGTGTATGTATGTGTACTTTTACCTGGTACCCAAGCTAACGCAGGAAAAGTGGCATTATGTTTACTGGTCTCATTGATATGACTCAAACATTGTTCAATGAGACAAAGATTCGAATAAGCAAAAATTTACGGCAAATGACCAATTACCAAATATATTGGCACCGTACAAAATCACTCGAAATAGCGCCGAATAAACTCGTGGGAACAATACACCTTACTCATAGTATAGTCAATAGCATATAATCAGAAGATAAACAGAGCGAAAAGTTAAAACAAAAACATTTAGAAGTGCGAAACTGTCCAATTGATATTGTACACAATTATAAACATAAGTATTTTGATTTTGTTACATACCTCGTTCCCTCTTCCATTTACAATTCATGAGATACTGCGTTTATATTTGAGTTTAGATTATGAGTAACTATTTGCAGTTTTATACTTAAAATTACACCAAAATGTATTTGGTATAATGAACAATTATTTAAATAAGATGTCTTTATTTTATTACAATCAACAGCCTTGAATACAATAATCTATACAGTATCTATACACTACCTTTACTTGTGTTTAGTTATAAAATTCAAATAGTTTAACAACTAGACAACAATTATGATAAAACCATTTACAATGATTATAGATAAACATATTACCCGATGATGAATTAAGTAGTAAAACAAATGTTACTGATACTCAACAACGTTCAATGAGACATCTAGCAAAAAATGATATTATCTTCGGGAAGCTATTATTTTTAGATAAAAGACCACCTACATTATTTGAATTTATAATTAAAATGTTATTAATAACAGAGCAGTTAACATTTCGTCTCCAGTAGTAGAAAACATGAACATGTTTATCAAATTGTCAACATATGGCGGTCATAAGAATTAACTTTACATATAAGCTATATCAGTAATATGACAGTCTCAAATCGTGTATCCAAGAAATAACTTAGGAAAGTAAGAGTAACAAACCGATTCATTTATAATGTTCAGATTTAATTAAATACAAATGGAAACATTCAAGGTTAATTTCTGACTATATGAACCATACTTAAGACAAAATATATCAGGTTAACTTTAACCCTAACATAATATGAAAAAGCAATCGACTCTTTGGCATGGTCCTTTGTTCGAAATACGTTTACCTTCATAATATCTGGGTGTTTTTCTTTGACATGCGTTGGCATGTGTTACAATTCTATCTTCTTTTCCGAAATTCCGTCACTAGTAAAGTCCAGCACGCCCAAGCAATAAACAACTCGCCAATAGAGACTACAAATAATGGTCACGTGAGAAAAAAACCTAACCTGATTCCTACATCAGTCCATTTATAGGTTCATCTGTCTATTTATAGATTGTACTAGATAGCTGACCACTGCATGCAGCAAGCATCAGTCTTCGTATAAACTCTAAGGAAACAACACGTGTCACTTCTCGAGTTTAAATCGCGCCTTATACATTAGTGATTGAAGAGACCAGTTGTCTTTACAGACATCATAACAGCTTGTAATATATGTCGAACACGTGTCTGCATGTTTATCTCAAGGCGCATGCCCACTGACCGCTTCCCGGCACTAGTACATGTTATCTGCCAGTTGTAAAATAAACGTCTTAGAAACAGCACGCTTGTGTTCTTCACCTGATTGTCTATAATTGCCTTATCAAATTTGTGATACTACTAATAAGACTAAGTACATTTGTACGAACAAACATACAAACTATAACTAGTTAAAACAACATAACATAACACCGTTTATAAAAACAGCCACGAAACAAGACAATGTGCACCTAACTATTCATCCAAAAGCAAGGATGAAATGTTCGTTTGGAAAATGGGGCCACTGAAATTCAAGAACTGTTTGTTAAAAGATTTATTTGTTGAATAGGCAAGTGCATTTTACGAATTCAGGCGACACGTTATAATATCAGCATGGAAGCTGTTTGTTTATGTATATGTTTAGTATATTTAAAGAAAAGGTATGTGGATCGTTTTGCCACTGCAACATAATTAAGGTATTTACCTTAAAAAGTCACTCGCAAACGCCTCATTTACCGAATGGTAACGTGTAGGAATTAAGGAGGCACGTGACTAGATATGCTTGGTAGATGTGTTAGTACGAAACAAGCCCTTATTCGTCATATGTCCCTGACTATTCTATTTGTTTGACGTGATGCCTCAGAAACAATGCCATTTAAGTAATAAGTTAATAAAAACGCTTAGAGATAATAAAATGGCTAAATAGGACGAATAGCCACGCGCGCATAATACATGATGTAATTAGACGGCAAATGATAATATCAGTTTAGTAGTTTTATGTGCATTCACTAATTTAAACACGTATTAGTAAATCTATAAAAATATTCTTTGATACTTAAAGCCAAAGTAACATGGTCAATGTACATTAAACATGAATGAAACGCTTGATGAATGGTAGCGTACACGTGAGAATTCAGAAGTCACGTTACTATATCAACGTGGCAGTTGTATGTTTACTCTTATAGTGTGTATTATTCGATAATCAATGAACACTCTTGGAAATTGTACGTGAAACATTTAATAACATATAAAAAGCTACAATATGACGTTCATGACGTTCCCGCGATGAATTTAGTCGGCACGTGTTTATTTTAACATGGAGCTGTGTGTGTATTGTATGGGTGCGTTGTTGCTCATATTCCGGGAAAACTTTTGTGACTTTTGGCCAATGAAACATTTGAATTGCAGGTTAAAACTTTAAGAAAAGCGATTGAGTGGATGAATGATCTCGTGCAACTGAAAGCGTTAGACAGAATGGAACAGTGTGCAGCATCAAGGACAGTTTTTATTTACTGTGTACTACATTGTTTTGTACATATTACACATTCTGACAATCTATGTGACATTTTTCACTTGTTTACGCTTGGCATAAATATGTCATGTGATAATTGTCATAACTCAATGCAATTGTGTTGAAACTTCCATCTAAATCAGTTTATTAGCTGAAAAACGTTCAACTGTTCATGGTCAAAAATCAAAACATTGGGCTAAATGATAACATTCAGCATTCAAGTGTTCAACAAATACAAATTCATGAAATCTTACCAACTCAGCCTTCTTGTTTATTTATGATCGCTTATGTATATAACATCTATAGTCAATTACTGTGTCAAATCTATGCATGCAAATAATATGCATTACTGCGTTAAACAACAATAATTAGTTCAAAATGCCCGTCTCTAGAGAAAGCTTATCGAATAAGACTTATTTAAAAAATAAATGTGTTTGACTAATAGTCTATTTAGCAATATTACAGATTATCTTTCTCGGACCTACTCGGAAAATAGCAATATCTCGAGACCAAAAAAGACGCGGATCAAACACGGTCATAGGTGGCTAAAGTGACGAAAGAGAAAGAGCGCCTTTTCTTTTACAAACTAAAAAAAGACAGCCAAAACAAGATTCACATGGGAATGTTACAAGTATGACAACTCAACCTATTAGATTAGTGACTGTTGGTGACCTGAGTTTTAAAAATTGATAATGGCACGCTTAGATGTCTGAAACAAGCATGGATATAGTGTAGTATGAGCACATATTTCGAAGTGTGTTTGATACGGGAGAATTACCTAAAATTAAGTTTTCTTGTGTTCTGTTAAATTCTTTAAAATCTTTTGTCTGATGATGTGTGTGTAACTCTTACTTATTTAATACAATCACTATAGTCTGGCATTGTATGTGGTCATTACATATCCGGTGGATGTATAAACTTTCATACGGGAGACATAGAGAAATGTATTTGTCGCTCAATATAGCATGTTAGTTGTTCAAAGTGGGCGTGAAAGAGTCATGTTTATGTTACAAAGTGGCAGGTACGTAGTATGGTCTAAATTATCACCATGACCAAAATATTGCTCTTCCGTGGAGTAATTTACATTCATGGTGTACACATATCGAGCAGTTTCAATAGCGGCCTTATTCGCGCGGTCTAAAATTTCTGCAACTAAAATTTGGTGGAAATGTTTGCTTTAATTGAACAGAAATTGCGTCGGCCGTTACTGAATAAGTATGTCAATTAGCGGTGGTCGTGTCTCCACGTCTGGAAAAGTTGAGTATACCACATATTTTGTAACACAGCTTGTCAAACTGACATCTTTTTATTTATTGAAAATCATTTAAAATTATGCTCCTCGTCGGACGCGTGAATTTTGTACTAAAATGGGAACTTTTGAAAACAGTGTATAATGCATTCATAAATTGCATAAC